>NC_081568.1:155273806-155453659 GCF_022355385.1 Mustela nigripes | reverse complement strand
GGCCAGTGTGACCACACCAACTCCTGAGGTCTTCCCAGGGCACAAACTGGCATTGTGACCCTCACCTGAGTATGCTTTCAAACAAACACTCTCAGTTCCACCACAAGCTTCCAACATTGCAGGCCTGGTATGCCTCTAGGCCCAAACATTAACACTTGGTTGGATTTTCCAGGTGCCCAGACCCAGAGCCAGTCTCTGGAATCCCTGTTTTGGGGCCCCTCTAAGATGGAAAACAGCACTCTTATCTTCCCCCAAAAAGCCACCAAACTATGTGGAGCCACCTGTATCCTTAGAGAGGAAAAATCTCCAATGAACCCATGAGACCACAACTGCATTCCGAGGCAATCCTGAACAAACAATCCAGATAGAAAAGCCTGGGCAACCACCTTCCAGTCACCCTATCACAGTTCCTGACGAGGTGCTCTCGAGGTTTCCGCATTGGGCCACCAATCACCTCGCCACTAACTTTAACTGAATTTGTGTTTGCAGACTTCTCTCCCAAAACCATGGCTCACATGCCCTCCAGGATGTGGTCTCTGGAGCAACACCACAGGACTGTGGCTGCTATCCCCAAGGAAACTGTGCCCATCACAGTTGCCCAAACCTTACAGATTAAGAGAAACCTGCAAGGTCCCTGAGCCCACCCTAAGATTGGCGTCTGCTCCAGACACAAATTCACAGTCTGAAACACCCTGATCACCTACATTAGGCAGACAGCCAAGTCAATGGTCCTGAGCCAGAAGATTGAAACTGACATGCCCCTAGGACCTCATTGGAACCCTAGATTAGGTTTTCAGGCATATGTCCTGAGGGACCTGTTCTAGAATAGCAACTTATGATACAACATGTGGTCCCTGAGCCACACAACAGAACATCTCCTGTCCCCAGAAGGAAACCGTTCTCTTTGACCTGTGCCAAACCATCAGTGTAGGAGACTCCTGCATGGCACCTTAGCCACCAGCACATTCTAAGATCTCGCTGGTAACAATCCAGCCTTGTGACCCATCTTCAAGAGACTCCATGTCAATTCAAGGCACTTGGTACTTCGCCCCAGAGCCACCAGAACGAACCTGCCATGCTCCTCAGCTGCAATAGTCAATGGAGGTGTGCTTTCCAGGTATCCATGCGGAGACCTCTACTACCCAAACCTTCCACATGGGGAACCCTGGAGCAAAAACCCCAGGCTTAACATGCCCAGTAGAAGAAATCCTTTCTGTTTGGAGCATCTCACAAGCCTTAGCATGGGAAATCCTCCATGGCCTCTTGACGACACCCCTCTATTTGTAAGTCATCATAGAACCAAACTGCAGTGTGAGCTAACATCTGACATCCGTCTTTACTCAAGTGATGGATATCTCTAATCAGCAGCTGCACATTGGAACTGATTTCTGCTTCGCACTGAATTGAACTGGAGCTTGTGTTTACAATTCCAACCTCACCCTGGTAGTCCCCAAGCCCTCTTGATGAGGAATTCTGGAGCCACAAGGCAGCATTATGCCTTACACATAGAAAATTGAAGTCCCTGTTGTGTCTGCCCAGAAACTCACATGAGGATCAAACTGTTCGGCCCTGGAGGGAACCCTTATTTTTAGGCTGCCCTGGCCACTAGTTCTGTGTCTGAGAGAGCCTGTGTCCCGACCTAGTGTCAGCAACCCAGAGAGTGGGCCCCATATCCATGATATGAGACACACCTAGGACAAGTCCGTCATCTCTACCTATCCTTGGTATTCTGGCACCTTTACCCAGACTTTTGTTGGAATCCCTGCCAATGGGGGAACCTGAAGCACATAGAGATCTCTTACTACCCCATGGCAGGAAACCTGGGTATTGGGGTGGGTGTCCAACACTCAATGTGGCAGACAGCTACATGGCCAATGTGACGATGCCCACACTTGATGGACACCCTGGGCACAAACAGGCAATGTGACCTTCAGTTTCAGCAGGTTTTCAAACAAACCCTCTCATTTGCACCACCAGGATCCTGCGTTGCAGGTCTGATATGCCTCAGGCCCAAATCGTAATCCTCGGTGGGATTTTTTTAGACAAACACACCCAGAACCCTCCTCTGGAATCCCTTTTTTGTGTCACACCTAAATTGGAAAACAGCACTCTTCCCTTCCCGAAAAAACCACCAAACTATGGGAAGCTGCCAGGACCCTTAGAGAGAAAATGTCTCCCATGAATCCAAGATACCACATCTGCAATCTGAGGCCATCCTGGACACACGATCCAGATAAAATAGCCTGTGCTACATTCTTCCAGGACCCTTAATTACAGTTCCTGATGAGCTGCCCTCCTGGTCTATTCATTGGGCCTGTGATCACCTCCACACACCCTAACCCAAATTTGTCTTTGCAGACTTCTCTCCCAAAACCATGGGTCACGTGTCCTCCAGGATAGGGTCTGTGGATCCACATAACAGGACTGTGCCTGCCATCCCCAAGTAAACTGCCCCCTTAATATTTGCCAAACCTTTCAGATTAGGAGATAGCTGCAAGACCCCTCAGCCCACCCCTTTATTGGCGGCCACTCTCTACGAAAATGTCCAGTCTGAAACTCCCTGATCACATGCATCCTGGCAGACAGCCAAATCAATGTTCCTGTGTCAAGATTGAGCCTTACATGCCCATAGGACCTCAATGGAACCCTAGTTTAGGTTTTCAGTCATCTGTCCTCAGGGGCATGTTCTGGAATACCAACTTAGGATACAACATATGGTCCCTGAGCCACACAACAGACCATCTCCTGTCCCCATAATGAAACCGTGCCCTTCGATCTGAGCCAAACCCTCAGGGAAGGAGAATCCTGCCTGGCACCTTAACCACCAGCACATTCTAAGATCTCCCTGGTAACAAACCAGCATTGTGGCCCATCTGCAAAGCTTTCCATGTCAACTCAAGGCCTTGGTCCTTCACCCCAGAGCTACCAGAACGAACCTGGATATTCCTCAGTTGCAGTGGTCAATGGAGGTGTGCTTTCCAGGCATCCATGCCTGAGAGCTCTGCTACCCAGACTTTCCACATGGGAGACCCTGGAGCAAACAAACCAAACTCCACCTGTCCAGTAGAAGGAAACCTTGCTGTTTGGAGCATCTCAAAAGCCTTAGCGTGGGAAATTCTCCATGTCCTCTTGAGATCACCCCTCCATTGGTCTGTCATCATAGACACAATCTCCAGTGTGTGCAAACATCTGACATCCGCCCTTACTCACATGCTGGATATCTAGAATAAGCTGAAGCACATTGGAACTCCCTTCCAATTGGCACTGATTTGAACCGAAGCTTGTGTTTAGAATTCCATCCTCACCCTACTGGTCTCCAAGCCCTCTTGAAAGGGAATTCTGTAGTGACAATGCAGCATTCTGCCTTTCCCATAGAAAGAAGAAGTGCCTGGTGAGTCTGTCCAGAAACACCACTAGACGATCAATCTGTTCGGCCCTCGAGGGAACCCGATTTATAGGCTGCCCTAGCCACGAGTGCTGTGTCTGACAGAGAATGAGCCCCGACCTATTGTAAGCCACCGAGAGAGCCGGCTCCTTATCCAGCATGTGAGATCATCCATGGCAGAAATCCGTCATCTCTACCCATCCTTGGTATGCAGGCACCTGTCCCCAGACGTTTGCTGGAATCCCTGCCAATGGGGTACCTGAAGCACAATAGAGAACCCTTCCTTCCCCATGGTTTCCCCATGAAACCTGGCTGTTGTGATGGATGTACAACTCTCAAAGTGGGAGCCAGTTGCATGGCCAATGAGACCTCACCCACTCCCTGGGCACAAACAGGTATTGTGACCCCCAGCCTGAGCATGCTTTCAAACAAGCCCTCTCAATTGCACCACCAGGATCCCGCATTGCAGGCCTGGTATGCCTGTAGGCCCAAATCCTAACCCTTAGTAGGATTTTTCAGGCTCAAAGACCCAGAACCTGTCTCTGGAATCCCTTTTGGGGTCACCCCTAAGATTGAAAACAGTTCTCTTCCCTTCCCCGAAACAGTCACCAAACAATGGGGAACCACCAAGATCCTTAGAGAAGAAAAATCCCCAAGGACACAGGAGACCACACCTGCATTCCGAGGCCATCCAGGACACAAAATCCAGATAGAAAAGCCTGTGCTAATGCCTTCCAGTCACGCTAATTACAGGAATGGGTCACAATGCTGGTTTGTTACCAGGGAGATCTTAGAATGTGCTGGTGGCTAATGTGACCAGCAGGATTCTCCTACCCTGAGGGTTTGGCACAGGTCGATGAGCACAGTTTCTCTGGAATACTAACTTATGATAGAACATGTGGACCCTGACCCACACAACAGAACACTCCTGTCCCAAGAAGGAAACTGTGCTCTTCGACATGTGCCAAACCCTCAGGGTAGGAGTATCCTGCATGGCATCTTAGCCACCAGCACATTCTAAGATCTCCCTGGTAACAAACCAGCATTGGGACACATCTGTAAGAGATTCCTTGTCAACTCAAGGCCTTGGCACTTGGTCCCACAGCTACCAGAACTGACCTGTCATGTTCGTCAGCTGCAATGTTCATTGGACGTGTGCTTGATGGGCATCCATGCGGGAGAGATATGCTACCCAAACTTTCCACATGGGGGACCCCGGAGCAAACAAACCAGACTCCACCCATACAGTAGAAAGAAACCTTGTTATTTGGAGCATCTCACAATCCTAAGCATGGGTAGTTCTCCATGGCATCTTGAAGCCACCCCTCCATTTGTCAGTCATCATAGACACAAACTCCAGTGTGAGCAAACATCTGACATCTTCCCTTACTCCGGTGCTGGATATCTCTAATAAGCAGCTGCACATTGGAAATGCCTTCTGCTTGGCACTGAATTTAAACGTAAATGGTGTTTACAATTCCATCCTCACCCTACTTATCCCCAAACCCTCTAGATAGGAAATTCTGGAGCCACACCACAGCATTCTGCCTTCCCCATAGAAAGAAGTGCCTGGACAGTCTGCCCAGAAACCCCACATGAGGATCATATGCTCGGCCCTTGAAGGAATTCTGATTTAGTGGGTGCCCTGGCCACTAGTGCTGTGTCTGACAGAGCCTGATACCCAACCTCGTGTCAGCCACCTAGAAAGGGCCCATATCCAGCATGTGAGACTGGTCATGACCCAATCCATCCTCTCTCCACATCCTTGGTATACAGGCATTTATCTCCAGACTTTTGCTGGAATCCCTTCCAATGGGGGAACCAGAAGTCCAATAGAGAACTGCTCCTTCCCCAAGGCAGGAAACCTAGCTGTTGGGATGGTTGTTCGACCCTCATAGAGGGAGCCAGCTTCATGGGCAATGAGACCACACCCAATCTTAAGGACAGCCCTGGGCACAAACAGGCATTGTGTCCCTCAGCCTGAGCATGCTTTCAAACAAGCCCTGTCTATTGCATCACCAGGATCCCAAATTGCAGGCCCGGTACGTCCCTAGGCCCAAATCCTAACCCTTGGTGGGAATTACTTGGTGCCCAAACCCAGTGCCCATCCCTTAAATCCCTGTTTTGCAGCACCCCAAAATGGAAAACAGTACTCTTCCCTTCCCGAAAAAGCCACCAAACAATTGGGAGCCACCAGGATCCTTAGAGAGGAAAAATCTCCCATGGACCCATGAGACCACACCTCCATTCCGAGGTCATCCTGGACACACAATGTTGATAGAAAAGGCTGTGCTACCGTCATCGAGTCACCCTAGTTACAATTCCTGACGAGCTGGCCCCCCAGGTCAAAGCATTGGGCTGTGATCACCACTCCACTAAGCCTAAACCTAGTTTTCGTTTGCAGACTTCTCTCCCAAAACCATGCCTCATATGTCCTCCAGGATGGGGTCTCTGGAGCCACACCACAGGACTGTGCCTCCCATCCCCAAGGAAACTTTGCCCATCACATTTGCCCAAACCCTGCAGATTAGGAGAAACCAACAAGGCCCCTGATCCCACGGCATTATTGGAGGCGGCTCTGTATGCAAATGCACGTTCTGAAACACCCTGATCATCTACATCCAGGCAGACACCAAAGCCAATGATCCTGAGTCAGAAAATTGAACCCGACATGCCCCTAGGACATTACTGGAACCCAAGAATAGGTTTTCAGGCATCTGTCCTATCTGTCCTCAGATGGCTGTACTCTAAAACCAACTTATGATACAACATCTGTTCCCTGAGTCACACAACAGAACATCTCCTTTCCCTAGAAGGAAATTCTCCCCATTCCAATGTCTCCATGGACACAAACCTGCATTAGGACCGATCCACAGGAGAGTCCATTTCAACTCAGCCCCCTCTGTTGCTCCCCCTGAGCCAGCAGATTGAAACTGTCTTGTCACTAGGAGACAATTTGAACGTAAGGCGGGCTGCCTAGGCATCCATCCTCGGAACCCTGCACTGTAGTCTTTCCATATGGGACATCCTAGAGCATTCCTACAGGCCTCAATTTTCCCACAGAAAGAATCTTTGAAGTTTGGAGCACCTCACAATTGCCATCGTGGGAAAACCTCCATGGCCTCGTGATGTCATCCCCCTTCATAAAGGAGCCATCATGGCCACAAACTCCAACCTGAGAAAACGTCTGACCCTCACCCTGACTTCAGATGCACGAGATAACGATTTAGCTCTTGATAGTGTGCCTTCCGTGCCGTCACCCCGAAACCTATGCTTAGCTTGTGTTCTCAGATTATTGTCTTCACACTCTTGGCCCGCAGGCCATCCAGTTTGGGAATTCTGGAGCCACAATGCAGCACTCTGCCTGCCCTCAAGAAGAAAGAATTTGTCCTCTGGTGCTAACCAGAAATCTCAAATGAGGATCAATCTGCACGCCACTTGACTGTACCCCAATTATACAGGCTGCCCTGAGCACTAATGCTCTTTCTGACACAGCCTGAGCCTGGACCTTCCGACCAACACCCAGACAGCTGGCCGCACACTGAGCACATTCAGACCCACCATGCCCTAGGTCCTCATCTCTTCCAAATTTCGGTATTCAGGCTTCAGAACCTACACCTTAACTCCAATCACTGCCCAGGGGTGAACGTGATGCAGAAATCAGAACTTCTCCTTCCAAATGGCAAGACACCTTGCGGTTGGCATTTTGTCCAATGTTCAGTGTAGAAGAAACCAGTGTAGTCCATGAGGCCCCGCCCATGCTTGAGGGCTGCGTTGGGCACAAACAGGCATAGTGACCCACAGCATGAGCCCTTTCCTCAAGTAAGGACTCTCAGTGGCTGGACCAAGTGCCAGCATATGGGGCTTGTGATGCTCCTAGGCCCCCAATCTTAACCAGAGTTCGGGTTGTCCAGTTGCCCATCCCCAGGGCTCTGCTCTGGAATCCCTCCTTTGTGGCACACCTGAGGTATACAAACAGAAAGGTTTCCTCCCATCCTACAGAATGACCCCAAACATTTGACGGCCATTGGTGACACATAATCCAGAGACAAAAGGCTGAGTAGGCGCCTCACATTTGCCCTTTGTTCATATCACAAAGAGTTTACCCTGAAGAGATTTACACGGTCTGTAGATCGTGCCTGCCATACCTACGTCCCCAACCTAAGCCGAGTTTGTGTTTTCAGACTTCTGTCCCCTCAGCCCTGCAAACTGGGGCCCTTGGAGCTGCACCTCACGACTGTGTGTGCCCTCTCAAAGGGAATTCTGCCCATTCCATTGGCCTCAACCATACGAATTAGGAGAGACCTCCAAAGTCCCCAAGGCCATCCCAATAGTGTAGGCCACCTAGGACAAACAGGGGCGATCTGACACATGCTGAGCAACTACGTCCACTCAGACATGTACACAGAAGTTCCCAGAGAAGAAGATTGAACCAGACAGGACCCTAGGCCTTAAACAGACCCATTGCTTTGGTTTCCAGGCATCTCTACTCAGAGGCCTGGTTTCCAATACCGGCATATGGGGCTTTCTTGAGGCACCCATCAGAACAAATCTCATCTTCACATGGGAAACTTGCACAGTGGAGCTGTGTCAAAACATCCGGTTAGGAGAATCCTTCAGGAACCCAGTGCCACTGCCCCATCCCCAGGTCCTCATGGACACAAACACAAATTAGAACCCATCCTCAGGAGATTCCATTTCAACTCAGACCCTCAGTTGCTCTCACAGAGCCAGGAGAATGAACCTGTCTTGTAGCTAGGAGACAATTGGAATGCGAGTTTGGCTGCCCAGGCATACATCCTTAGAACAAGTGCTCTGGAGTCATTCCGTATGGGACATCCTGGAGCAATCCAAAAGGTCTCAATTGTCGATCAGAAGGAATCCTTGTGGCTTGGAGCATCTCACAAGTCCCACCATGGGAAAAATTCCATGGCCTCGTGATGCTCTCCCCCCCCCTTCATGAAGGGGCCATCATGGGCAGAAACAGCAAACTGAGACAATGTCTGATTCTAGCCCCGAGTTCAGATGCATGAGATTCAGCTCTGCAGGGGCACCTTCCGTGCCCTCGCCCCGAAACCTAAGCCTAGCTTGTGTACTCAGACTTCCGTCCTCACACTCCTGGCCCACAAGCCCTCCAGTTTGGCTGTACTGGAGCCACTATGCAGCACTCTGCCTGCCCTCCAGAGGAAAAATGTTACCCTCTGGGGCTACCCAGAAATGTCAAGTGACTATCAAACTGCACACCACTAGATTATAACCCAGTTATACAGTCTATCCCTGGGCACTAATGCCCTATCTGACACAGACTGAGCCCAGAACTCCTGACTGACTCCCAGACAGTGGTCCGCACACTGAGCACATTAGACCCGCCATGACCTTAGGTCCTCTTCTCTTCCCAACCTCGTTTTTCAGGTTTCAGGACCTAGACCTTATCTCCAATCATTGCCCAGGGTTGAACGTGATGCAGAAATCAGAACTCATCCTTCCCCTTGGCAAGAAATATTGTTTGATGTCATGTTGTCCAAAATTCAGTGTAGGAGAAACCAGCATGGCCCATGAGGCCCCGCCCATGCTTGAGGGAAGCATTCGGCACAAACATGCATTGTGACCCTCAGCATGAGCCATGTTCTCAAGTAAGGCCTCTCAGTGGCTGTACCAAGAGCCTGCTTATGGAGCTTGCTGTGCCCTTAGGCCCCATCCTTAACTGGAGTTCGGGCTATCAAGTCGCCCCTTCCCAGGGCTCTGTTCTACAATCCCACTTTGGTGAGACAACAAAGGGTTTTTTTTTTTTTTAAGGCATCCTACAAAATAAGCCCAAACTCTTGGTATCAGGCTAAATTCCCACAGAGGGACACTCGTCCATGGCCCTTGGGGCCACCCTGACATTCCATGGCCATCGGTGACACAAAATCCAGAGACAAAAGCCTAAGCAAGTGCTTCACACTCGCCATTTGTTCGAATCCTGAAGATTTCTCCTCATGGACTGTAGATCGGGTCTGCCATACCTACATTCCAAAACCTAGTTTGTGTTTTCAGACTTCTGTCCGAACAGCCCTGACCAAACACCCTCCATGCTGGGGCCCCTGTTGCCCAAATCAGGACTGTGCCTGTCGTCTCCAAGGGAATTCTTCCCATTCCATTGGCAACAACCCTACAAATTAAGAGAAACCTCCAAAGTCCCCGAGGCCATCCCAATAGTGTAGGCCGCCCAGGACAAACAGGGGTGATCTGACACCAGCTGAGCATCCATCTGCACTCAGAACTGTAGACAGATGTCCACAGAGAAGAAGATTGAACCAGATAGTACCATAGGCCCTAATCGGACCCATTGCTTTTTTTTTTTTTTTTTTTTTTTTTTTTTTTTCCAGGCATCTCTCCTCAGAGGCCTGTTTTCCAATACCAGCATTTGGGGGTTTCCTGAGGCACCCATCAGAACATATCTAGTCTCCACATGGGAAACTTGCTCTTAGGAGGTGTCTCAAAATCTCTGGTTAGGAGAATCCTTCATGGCCCCAGTGCCACCGCCCCATTCCAAGGTCTCCATGAACACAAACTCACATTAGGACCCATATGCAGGAGAGGCCATGTCAACTCAATCCCCTTGGTTGCTCCCCCAGAGCCAGCATATCTTAAATGTCTTATCACTAGCAGACAATTGGAATGTGACATGGGCTGCCCAGGCATCCATCCTTAGAATCCTTCTCTGGAGTCGTTCCGTACAGGATGTCCTGGAGCCATCCAAAAGGTCCTAACTGTCCTGCGGAAGGCACCCTTGTGGTTTGGAGCATCTCAGAACTCCCACCATGGGAAAACCTCCATGGCCTTTTGATGACCAGGCCCCTTCATAAAGGGGCCATCTTGGACAGGAACACTAACCTGAGCCTACGTTTGAGCCTCACCCTGACTTCAGATGCACAGGATCTCGATTCAGCTCTGCAGAGGGTTCTTTCCATGCCCTCGCCCCGGAACCTTAGCCTAGCTTGTGTTATCAGACTTCCGTCCTCACATTCCTGGACTGCAAGCATTCCAGTTTGGCAATACTGGAGCCACAATGCAGCAATCTAACTGCCCTCCAGAAGAAAAACGTTGCCCTATGGGGCTACCAAGAAACCCCAAATGGGGATAAACCTGCACACCACTCGACTGTACCACAATTATAGTCTAACCTGGGCATTAATTCCCTGTTTGACACAGTCTGAGCATGGAATTCCCGACCGACACCCAGACAGCTGGCCGCACACTGAGCACATCAGATCCGTGATGTCCTTAGGTCGTCATCTCTTCCCAACCTCGTTTTTCAGGCTTCAGAACCTAGACCTTATCTCCAATCACTGCCAAGGGTTTAATCTGATGCAGAAATCAGAACTCATTCTTCCCCATGGCACGAAATATTGTGGTTGGCATGTTGTCCAACATTCAGTGTAGGAGAAACCAGCATGGCCCATGAGGCCCCACTCATGCTTGAAGGCAGTGTTGGGCACAATCACGAATTGTGACCATCAGAGTGAGCCCCATCCTCAAGTAAGGTCTCTCAGTGACTGGAGCAAGAGCCCGCATATGGGGCTTGTGACGCTCCTAGGCCCCCAATCTTAACCAAAGTTTGGAACGTCCAGTCGCCTCTCCCCAGGGCTCTGCCCAAGAATCCCTCTTTTGGTGGGACACCTGGTTAGGAAATAGAAAGGACTCCTACCATCCCAAGAATGACCCTTAAGTCTTGGGATCGGGCCAAATCCCCACATTTCGAGACTCGTCCATGTCCCATGAGGCCACCCCATCATTCCACGGCCATCGGTGACACAAAATCCTAGACAAAAGCCTGAGCATGCGCCTCACACTAGCCATTGGTTCATATCCTGAAGATGTCTCCTCACAATCTGTACATCGGACCTGCCATACCTATGTACTAAAACCCAAGCCAAGTTTGTGTTTTCAGACTTCTGTCCCCACAGCTCTGACCAAACACCCTCCATGCTGGGGCCCCTCTTGCCATAACTCAGGACTGTGCTTGTCCTCTCCAAGGGAATTCTGCCCATTCCATTGGCAACAACCATACAAATTAAAAGAAACCTCCAAAGTCCCCGAGGCCATCCCAATAGTGTAGACCGCCCAGGACAAACAGGGGTGATCTGACACCAGCTAAGCAACAGCCTCCACTCAGAACTGTAGACAGATATCCACAGAGAAGAAGATTGAACCGGACAGGACCCTAGGCCGTAATTGGATCCATTGCTTTGTTTTCCAGGCATCTCTACTCAGAGGCCTGGTTTCTAGCATATGGGGGTTGCCTGAGGCACCATCAGAGCAAGTCTCGTCTCCACATGGGAAACTTGTGCATCGGAGCTGTGTCAAACCCTCCGGTTAGGAGAATCCTTCAGGACCTCGGTGCCACCACCACATTCCAAGGTCTGCATAGACACAAACCCATATTAAGACCCATTTGCAGGAGAGTCCATTTCAACTCAACCCCCTCACTTTCTCTACAAGAGCCAACCGATCGAACCTGTCTTGTCACTAGGAGACAATTGGAATGCGAGGCAGGCTGTCCAGGCGTACATCCTTAGAACCGTGCTCTTGGGTCATTTTGTATGGGGCGTTCTGGAGCCCTCCAACAGGTTTCAATTGTCCCGCAGAAGAAATCCTGGCGGTCTGGATCATCTCAAAACTCCCATTGAGGGAAAAACTCCATGGCCTCTTGTTGTCCTGTCCCCTTCATGAAAGTGCCATCATGGACAGAAACACCAAACTGAGCCAATATCTGATCCTCGACCTTACTTCAGATGCATGGGATCTCAATTCAGTTCTGCAGAGTGTGCCTGCCATGCCCTTGCCCCAAAACCCAAACCTCTCTTGTGTTCTCAGACTTCTGTCCTCACACACCTGGCCCACAAGCCCTCCAGTTTGGGAATTCCAGAGCAACAGTGCAGCACTCTGCCTGCCCTCCAGAAGAAAACCATTGCCCTATGGGGCTACCCAGAAACCACAAATGATTATGAACCTGCACGCCATTCGACTGTACCCCATTTATACAGCCTATGCTGGGCACTAGTGCCCTGTCAGACACAGCCTGAGCCCGACACTCCTGACTGACACAGAAACAGATGACTGCACACTGAGCACATTGGACCCACCAAGGAATAAGTTCATCATCTCTTCTCAACCTAGCCTTCAGGCTTCAGAACCTAGACCTTAACACCAATGAAGGCCCAGGGGTTAACGTAATGCAGAAATAAGAACTCATCTTTCCCCACGGCAAGAAACCTTGAGGTTGGCATGTTGTCCACCATTCAGTGTAGGAGAAACCAGCATGGCCCTTGAGGACACGCCCATGCTTGAGTGCCGCGAGGGCACAAACACGCTTTGGGACCCTCAGCGTGAGGCCTGTCCTCAAGTAAGGCCTTTCTGTGGCTGGACCAAGAGTTGGAATATTCTACTTGCCATCTCCCTAGGCCCCAATATTTAACCAGAGGTCGAATTGTCCAGTCGCACCTCACCAGGGCTCTGCTCTGGAATCCCTCTTTTGGTGGGACACCTGAGGTAACAAAACAGAAATGACTCATCCCATCCCACTGATTGACCCAAAACTCTTGGGAACAGGCCAAATAGTCAGAGAGGGAGACTTGTCCATGGACCATGAGGCCTCACCAACATTCCACAGCCATCATTGACACAAAATCCAGAGACAAAAGCCTGAGCAAGCACCTCACACTTGCCATTTGTTCATATCCCGAAGAGTTCTCCTCACGTTCTGAATATCGGGCCTGCCATACCTACGTCCCCAAACCTAAGCCGAGTTTGTGTTTTCAGACTTCTGTCCCCACAGTCCTGGCCCACCCACACGCCCTCCAGGCTAGGGCCCCAGGAGCCACACATCAGGTCTGTGCCTGCCCACTCCACAGGAATTCTGCCCATTCCATTGTCCACAATCATACAATTTAGGAGAAAATTCCATTTTACCCAAGTCCATCCCAGTAGTGTAGGCCGCCTGGACAAACAGGGGTGGTCTGACACCAGCTGAGCATCTACCCCCACTCATACCATAGATGGATGTCCCCAGAGAAGAATATTGAAATGGGCAGGCCCCTAGGCCCTAATCGGATCCATTGCTGTGGTTTCCAGGTATCTCTCCTCAGAGGAATGGTTTCCAATATCAGCATATGGGTGTTTCCTGAGGCACCAATTAGAACAAATCTTGCTTACACATGGGAAACTTGCTCTTTGGAGCTGACTCAAAATATTCAGTTAGGAGAATCCTTCAGGGCCCCGGTGTCACCGCCCCATTCCAAAGTCTCCTTGGACACAAACCCACATTAGGACCCATCCGCAGGAGATTCCATTTCAACTCAGCCCCCGTGGTTGCTCCCCCATAGCCACCAGATCGAATTTGTCTTGTCGCTAGGAGACAATTAGAATGCGAGGCGGGCTGCCCAGGCATCCACCTTAGAACCCTGCTCTTGCGTCGTTCTGTATGGTACATCCTAGAGCCACCCAACAGGTCTCAAATGTCCTGAAGAAGGAATCATTGTGTTTTGGATGATCTCACAACTTCCAAAGTGGGAAAATCTCGATGGATTTGTGATGCCTCCCCTTTATGAAGGGGAAATTATGGACCAGAACTCCAACCTGAGCCACCGTCTGGTATTCATCCTGACTTCAGAGGCACGAGATATCGATTCAGCTCTGCAGAGTGTGCCGGCCTTGCCCTCGCCCTGAAACCTATGTCTAGCTTGTGTTCTCAGACTTCTGTCCTCATACTCCTGGCCCCCATGCCCTCAGTTTGGCAATTCCAGACCCACAGTGCAACACTCGGCCTGCCCTCCAGATGAAAAAATGTTACCTTATGGAGCTTCCCACACACCCCAACTGAGGATAGACCTACACGGCACTCTACTGTACCCAAATTATATAGTCTAACCTGGGCACCAATACACTGTCTGACAGCCTGAGCCTGGGCCTCCTGACCAACACCCAGACAGCTGACCGCACACTGAGCACATAGGACCCGCCATGGCCTTAGCTCGTCATCTATTCCCAACCTAGATTTTCAGGCTTCAGAACTTAAACCTTAACTCCAAACCCTGCCAAGGGGTGAACGTGATACAGAAATCAGAACTCCTCCTTACCCATCGCAAGAAACCTTGTGGTTGGCATGTTTTCCAACGTTCAGTTTTGGAGAAACCACATTCACCATGAGGCCCCGTCCATGCTTGAGTGCTGCAAGGGCATAAATACGCATTGTGACCCTCAGCATGAGTCCTGTCCTCTAGTAAGTCCTCTCAGTGGCAGAACCATTAGATGTCATAATGGGCTTTCCATGACCCTCGGCCCCAATTTTTAACCAATTTCTGGTTGTCTAGTCGCCCCTCCGCAGTGCTCTTCTCTGGATCCTTCTTTTGGTGGGACACCTGAGGTAAAACAAAACAAAATGGACTCCTCCCATCCCACAGAATGACCCCAAAATCTTGGGATTGGGCCAAATCCCCAGTGAGGAAGACTCGTCCATTGCCCATAAGGCCACCCGGACATTCCATGGCACAATATCCAGTGACACAATATCCAGAGACAAAAGCCTGAGCAAGCGCCTCACACTCCCTTTGTTCATATCCCGAAGAGTTCTCCTCCCGGTCTGTAGATAAGTCCTGCCATACATAAGATGCGAAACCTAAGCTGAGTTTGTGTTTTCAGACAACTGTCTCCACAACCCTGGCCCACACATCCTAGAAGCTCAGGCACCTGGAACCAAACCTGAGGACTCTACCTGCCCTCTCCAAGGGAATTATGCCCATTCCATTGGCCACAACCCTACAAATAAGATAAATCACCAAAGTCCCCAAGGCCATCCCAATAGTGTTGGCTGCCCAGCACAAACAGGG
This sequence comes from Mustela nigripes, assembly GCF_022355385.1. NCBI lineage: Eukaryota > Metazoa > Chordata > Mammalia > Carnivora > Mustelidae > Mustela > Mustela nigripes. The sequence goes on along the minus strand of NC_081568.1, from coordinate 155,438,404 downwards.
GCAATCTGAGCTCATCTTAGCACCTACATAAACTCAGACCCATAGACAGATATCCCCAGACGTAAATTGGAAAAGCAGGCCCCTAGGCCCTAATCAGATTCATTGCTTTTGTTTCCAGGCATCTCTCCTCAGAGGCCTGGATTCCAATAGCAGCATATGGCTGTTTCTTGAGGCACCTATCAGAACAAATCTCGTCTCCACATGAGAAAATTGCACGTTGGAGCTGTGTCAAAGCCTCTGGTTAGGAGAACCCTTCAGGGCCCCAGTGACACCGCCTCGTTCCAAGGTCTCCATGAAAACAAACCCACATTAGGGCCCATCCGCAGGAGAGTCCATTTCAACTCAGCCCCCTCGGTTGCTCCCCCAGATCCAGCAGATCTAACCTGTCTTGTTGATAGGAGACAATTGGAATGAGAGGCAGGCTGCCAGGCCATCTATCCTTAGAGCCCTGCTTGGAAACATTCTTTATGAGAAGTCCTGGAGCCAACCAACAGGTCTCAATGGTCCTGCAGAAGAATCTGCAGTTTTGAGTATCTCACAACTCCCATATTGGGAAAACCTCCATGGCCTCATGATCTTACCCCCTTCATGAAGGGGTCATCAGGGACAGAAACTCCAACCTGAGCGATATTCTCATCATCGCCCTGAGTTCAGATGCACTAGATCTCCATTTAGCTCTGGAGAGTGTGCCTGCTGTGCCCTCGCCCAGAAACCAAAGCCTAATTTGAGTTCTCAGACTTCTGTCCTCACATTCCTAGCCCACAAGCCCTCCAGTTTGGAAACTCCAGAACTACAAAGCAGCACTCTGCCTGCCCTCCAGAAGAAAAAGCATTGCCCTCTGGGGCTACCCAGAAACCCCAAATGAGGATCAACATGCACACCATTTGACTGTACCCCAATTACACAAGCTTCCCTGGGCACTAATGCCCTTTTTGACACTACCTGAGCCTGGACCTCCCAACCCACACCTAGCTAGCTGGCAGCACATTGAGCACAGTGGACTAGCCATGGCCTTAGGTCATCATCTCTTCCCAGCCTCGGTTTTCAGGCTTTAGAACCTAGACCTTATCTCCAATCACTGCCCAGGGTTGAACATGATGACGAAATCAGAACCCCTTCCCCATGGCAAGAACTCTTGCGGTTGGCATGTTGTCCAACGTTCAGTGTACTTGAAACCAGAGTGGCCCATGAGGCCCTGCCCATGCTTGAGGGTCACATTGGTCACAAACAGGCATTGTGACCCTCAGTATGAGCCCAGTCCTCAAGTAAGGCCTCTCAGTGGCTGGACCAAGAGACAGCATATTGGGCTTGCCATGCCCCTAGGCCCCAATTTTTAACCATAGTTCTGGTTTGTCCATTCGCCCCTCCCCAGGGCTCTGCTTTGGAATCCCTCTTTTGGTGGGACACCTGAGGTAACTCCTCCCATCCCACAGATTGACCCAAAAAATTGGGATAGGGCCAAATCCACAGAGAGGAAGACTCATCCATGGTCCATGAGGCCTCCTCGACCTTCCACGGCCATCCTTGACACAAAATCCAGACACAAAAGCCTGAATAAGTGCCTCACACTTGCTCTTTCTACATATCCCAAAAAGTTATCTTCACAGACAATAGATCTGCCCTGCCATACTTACATCCCCAACCCTAAGCGAAGTTTGTGTTTTCAGACTTCTGTCCTCACAGTCCTGGCCCACATACCCTCCATGCGGTGGCCCCTGGAGCCACACATCAGGTCTGTGCCTGTCCGCTCCACAGGAATTCTGTCCATTCCATTGTCCACAATTGTACAAATTAGGAGAAGCCTCCATAGTCCCCAAGGCCATCCCAATAGTGTAGGCTTCCCGGACTAACGGGGTGGTCTGACACCAGCTGAGCAACTACCTCCACTCATATCATAGATGGCGCCAGAGAAGATTGAACCGGACAGGCCCCTAGGCACTAATTGGATCCATTGCTGTGGTTTCCAGGTATCTCTCCTCAGAGGTCTGGTTTCCAATACCAGCATATGGGGGTTTCCTGAGGCACCTATTAGAACAAATCTTGCCTCCACATGGGAAACTTCGTCTTTGGAGCTTTCTCAAAATCTCCGGTTAGGAGAATCCTTCAAGGCCCTGGTGCCACCGCCCCATTCCAAGGCTTCCATGGACACAAACCCACAGTAGGACCCATCCGCAGGAGATTCGATTTCAACTCATGCCCCCTGGTTGCTCCCCGACAACCAGCAGATCGAACCAGTTTTGTCCCTAGGAGACAATTGAATGCGAGGCAGGCTGCCCAAGAGTCCATCCTTAGAACCATACTCTGGCATCGTTCCGTATGATACATCCTGGAGCCATCCAACAGGTCTCAAATGTCCTGCAGAAGGAATCCTTGGGTTGGATCATCTCACAACTCCCATTGTTGGAAAACATCCATGGCCTAGTGATACTCCACCACTTCATGAAAGGACCATCAGGGACAGAATCTCCAACCTGAGCGATCCTCTGATCCTCGCCCTGACTTCACATGCACAAGATCTCGATTCAGCTCTGCAGAGTGTGCCTGCGTTGTCCTCTCCCAGAATCCTAAGCCTAACTTGTGTTCTCAGACTTCTGTCCTCATACTCCTGGCCCACAAGCCCTCAAGTTTGGCAATTCCAGAACTATAATGCAGCACTCTGCCTGCCCTATAGAAGAAAATCATAGCCCTCTGGGGGTACCCAGAGACATCAAATGAGGATCAACTTGACTGTACCCCAATTATAAAGGCTTCCCTGGGCACTAATGCCCTTTCTGACACAGCTAAGCCTGGAACTCCCGAACCACACCCAGCCAGCTGGCTGCACACTGAGCACATCGGACCCGCTATTGCCTTAGGTCATCTCTTCCCAACCTCGGTTTTCAGGCTTCAGAACCTAACCTTATCTCCAATAACTGCCCAGGGTTGAACATCATGCAGAAATCAGAACTCCTTCCACATGGCAAGAAACCTTGTGGTTGGCATGTTGTCCAACGTTCAGTATAGTTGAAACCAGTGTGTCCCATGAGGCCCAGCCCATGCTTGAGGGCAGCGTTGGTCACAGACAGGCATTTTGACCCTCAGAGTGAGCCCAGTCCTCAAGTAAGACCTCTCAGTGGGTAGACCAATAGATGGCATATTGGACTTGCCATGCTCCTAGGCCCCAATTTTTAACCATAGTTTAGGTTAACCATTCATCCCTCCCAAGGGATCTGCTTTGGAATCCCTCTTTTGGTGGGACACCTGAGGTAATAAAAATGAAAGGACTCCTCCCATCCCACCGATTGACCCAAGACAATTGGGATTGGTCCAAATCCAAAGAGAGGAAGACTCGTCCATGGCCCATGAGGCCTCCCCGACATTACATGGCCATCGTTAACATAAAATCCAGAGAAAAAAGCCTGAGTTAGTGCCTCACACCCACTGTTTATATTTAACTGAACCACCACTGGAGGTATTTCCTTGGCCAAGCCAGGGGGCTACCCTTCTGCCCAGACCTCGGGAAACTCATCCTGCAGGGTTTGGAGAAGGCTCCCACAACTATGTTTACTCTGGTTTTGAGACTGGCTCGTAAGGAGGTCTTCATCTACTGCTTCCATAAGCACTTGGAAAATGGGTTGTCTCAAGGTTACAGGCTTGCCTCCTTCTGAGAACTGAATGCCAGTTCTTAACTTGTAGAGGAGATCTCTTCACATCAAGTTATAAGGGGCATTAAGGAGGACCAAAAATTGATGTTTAACTCATCCTGAGGCCAAATTTAGTCCTTTCTGATGCCCATTTATGTCTCTCTGTGCCATTTGCTCCTTGTACCCAGACTTCCTCTCCAAGTAGTTTTCCCATAGGTTTAAGTAATGTTGAAAATTGTGCTCCTGTGTCCACCAAAAAATCAACTGATTTCCCCTCCACTTAAATTTTTTGCCCAAGGTTCGTGGAGGGGCTCTGAACCATGAACCCTTCAGTCTCTGGTGGCAAGCATTGTTGTCTTCCTTTTGGGGCACTCCCTGGCCAAATATCCTTTTTCCTTACAGTAAGCACACTGATCTGAATCTAAGTCTTCCTGCCTGCCTTCTCTGGGCTTAGGCTTTTCCTTCCATTTACTATCCCCTACCCATCTCCTCTATGCCTCATATAATGACAAAACCCTAACCAGTTTTTTTTGGTCTGATTTTCATCCTTTTGTGCATCCCTGTTGTTTAACACCTTTTCTGCTATTCCCACTAACTCAGTCAGATTCTTCCCTTCAAATCCTTCAATTTTCTGAAGTTTCCTCTTTCTGGGTCTGACTGACTGACAAACAAGTTTGTCTAAGTGAGCTATCATGCAACTTCCCTAACGTTTACCTCAAGTTATCTAGCTTAAGTAAACAAACATTTAAAGACAATCAAATCTAGAATTTAACATCTGAAAAGGTGTGTTATTAAAACATAATTTTTCTCTCTAAAATAACTCTCGTTTTCAGTGATAGCCAAATCAGGACTAATTTATTTGAAAATCAAGTTCACTTTTAACAAACTTGGCCTAATTATTTAAATAAGCTCAGCAAGAACAGTGAGGAATCATATAAATCATTTAGAATCTGCTCTCCTGGAACCTCTCATAAGGAATCTCTAGGTTGAACGTATGATAGCCTCTCCAGGCCAGAAGCCAAGCTACATACCTCCCATTAGACATGCCTGCAATACCTGTCAATTTGGGTGAATTCCTCTTCCTGAGGGCCCCAAACAATCCTGAGGTTCCTGCACCTGCCAGGAAGTAACACCCTTTACTCACCTGGTGGGCTGCTGGGAACACTGTAAGCAAGGTATCAGGCCAACAGTTCCAAAGGGCTATATGGTTCCAGGTTTTATAAAGTCGACCTTAGTTCCTTTAAGCTGTCTAGTCATATCTGAGTCTTTTCTAATATGCATCCCAGTGAAAGCAATGGTAAAATAAAATAACCAATGTTCCCAATGGTGTCCTGTTACAACGAGAATGGATTCTTATTGAAATTATGCAAATGACTGATTGCCATAGAAGAGAAAAATACTTTCTGAGACTTTTTGGTTTCAGAGGGTTCAGATAGAGAGAAAAAGTTGAATACCTTGATTTGTTTACAAATGACTACATTTTATCTTTGTAAGTTACAGATAACTTAAGAAAAAGTTTCCCTAGTCTGGAAGAGCAAACATAAAGCAAAACATAAAGAGATACAACACTACAGTCTTTCAGTTCACCTAGTCCCATGTTAATAATTCTGGTATAGTCTGAATGCATCTTTTAATTCTGTAAATTCTTACCATTTCAGTTCCAGAATTTCAACATACCAAAGACCTGTATTTGTCCTGAAAGTCTCCCATATGAATTTTCTTTGAGATGGAATTTATCTTACAAGAGAATTAAAACAATTACCAATGACAAAAACTCAGAATAGATATGGTAAAGAGCTGGTGAGATGAGAATTTCCAATGTAACTGGCAAGAAAATCAGGTTACTTCTGTGACACGTAACATTTCCATGATCACAATATCAAGTGGTGATCCATCAATGTATTAAAACTTTAGGAATTAAAAAAAAAAACTTTAGGAATTGCATGACATTTTCCCAAATGTAACCCAAGGTTTATCATTGTTCAAATCCTGTGAACAATTTCTAAAACCTTAGAAAGTTTTAAAACACATGCCTAAATATAATTAGAGATGTTAAACAGCTGATAAAACAAAACATAGAAACTGAAATTTCTGGGCAGGCAAAGAGAAAACCATAACAAATCAATTAAATTAAGAAAACTTTGTCTATTTAAACAGACAAAAAACCAGCTTTTCTATACCAGTGTCTTTTTTTAAGTATGCAGATAATGAGTTTACTAGGTTTACCTCCCATCGTGAATGATATCGAAGACAAACAGAGGGGGATCTTTCAGATGCTGTCCTGCTCACGTCCCTCGCGGGAACTTAGGAGCGTCTTAGCTAAGGTCTGTCCCTATAAACCCCGGACCAATTTACTCCGTGGAGTAGATGACCATTATGCCATATGATGCCCCGCAAGATTCAGGGTGCCGGCCACTCAGACTCCCTAGCAGTAGTGGAGCCATACAGACACATTCACAGTCAGGCACTCTTCATATTCAAACTTTTACATATCTCCTACTTTTTACATACAGAGTTGCTTTGCCCATTTGCATCAGTCTTAATTACACTTAACAGAATTTTGTACTCTTAGAAATATCTGAACCTCTACTGAAGACTAAATACAAACCAATTGTTAGTTATTACAACAGAATTCTTTAGATGGCAAATTTATCAGTTAATCACAGAACGTGTTCACCAGATTTCAAAAGCACAAACCCAGTTCCAGCAGCCAATGCTCTAGCATTTGATCCCATTTAGTTAAGACCTACATGTCCAACAAATTTAATTCCATTTGTCATTCAAGCAACCCTTCACCCCTTCACAGTTTCAGGTTACCAAAGACTTCGGAAGCCCTTTTTTTTTCTTTCATTTATTTATTTTCAGCATAACAGTATCATTATTTTTTCACCACACCCAGTGCTCCATGCAATCCTTGCCCTCTATAATACCCACCACCTGGTACCCAGACCTCCCACCCCCCACCACTTTGGAAACCACTTTAACAATTACCCATTAAAACCATGGTACAGACAAATAACCATCTCCACTTCAGATGCCATGCTGTCCCGCCAGCAAGGGGGAGGGGCTATGCAGTCCTCGTTGGGCCAGAAAAGGCAAGGAATTCCCCAAAACAAAGGGATTTTTGGCAGCTTCTTGGGTATATTCCTTATAGTCTCTGTCTCGAGGTCGGTTCATCCCGCAGTGCCAGTTCTGCTTAGCAAAAGTGGCCCACTAGGCACTGATATTCCACGCCTGGTTCCAATGAGCCAGCATTGGGCACCTTAACCCAGCATGAGACTAACCCCAGTTGGCTCCAGTCATAGTCCTTAACACACAAAATGAGTGAGCGAGAAGCCGCACATCTATTATGAAGATCAGAGAGATGAAAGTTAGAAAGTCCCCTTACTCTCTGCTTTCCCCATTTCTTCAATCATAACAAACAACACAACAGACAACAAAATGACCAGGTAAAGAGAACCACAGGCCCAAGGATTCTTACCCATAACCTGCCACTGGTGGGGGCTTTATCCCCCAACCGCCTAGGGGGAATCAAACCCTTAAACCGCCCAGGGGAACACGAACCCCCCAACCGCCCATGGGGACCCAAATCCCCTGACCAACTATGGGGACTCAAAGCCCCCGAACGCCTAGGGGAACTCGAAACCCCCGTCGATCTACCAGCAAATGTAAGGGGCTGTCCCCGCATCCACTCCAGCCCTGGGGAGCAAGGCTGCGTCCATCTTCTCCCTGGTGGGCAATGACCTGGATCTCCAAAGAGACAGAGAGATAGGATCCTGTGATATTACCTCCAGAGGCTTTTCCGAAAAATTCTGATGCTGGCTCAGTTCTCGTTGTTTGAATCCGGGTGCCCCCTCCAATGTTTGGGGCCATAATCAAAGGAGCGAGACTGATACAAAGTGAATGTCAAGTAAAGCTTTATTTTGTGCCAATCATCAAGAATCAAACTGACCATTCAGGGCCATCTCTTGCAAAGAGGCAATCCCTTCCAGCCTCAAAGACTAACTTTTATAGAGGTAGTTTAGACAGACTACACACAGGTGACCAATGAGATTGCAGTACACAGAGAACACTGCACAGTCATGCTAAGTGTGCCAACACAGAAAAAAAAATGCTAGGTAACACACGGGTGCCCAATTGAATTTCAATTTATCATAGTGGATATATGTGTGCCCCACTGATTGGATGTCTTCACCTGGCCTGACTCACCCTTGTATCTAGATTTTGCAAGTAAGTTCCTCTGGGAGGGGTGGGTTCAATCTAAGTTTACTGCATAGGGTCAATCTAAGTTCACTACATAAACACAAAATGACTCCCTCTGAACAACAAGACCAATACAGGGGAACATTAAGCACAATAGAGATCTCCTTCTTCCAGATGGCAGGAACCTGGCTGTTGAGTGTATAACCCTCAGAGTGGGAGTCAGCTGCATGGCCAATGAGACCACACCCACTACTGAGGGCAGCCACGGATACAAACAAGCATTGTGAACCTCAGGCTGAGCATGCTTTCAAACAAGCTCTCTCAGATGCATCACCAGGATCCCACATTGTAGGCCTGGAATTCCCATAGGCCCAAATCTGAACCCTTGGTGGGATTTTCCTGGTGCACAGACCCAGAGCCCGTCTCTGGAATTCCTAATTTGGGGTACTCCTAAGATGGAAAACAGCACTCTTCCCTTCCCTGATAAAGTCACCAAACTATTGGGAGCCGCCAGGATCTTTAGGGAGGAAAAATCTCTCATGAACCCATGAGACCAAAGCTGCATTCTGAGGCCATCCTGGACACACAATCCAGATGGAAAAGTCTGTGCTACCTTCGAGTCACCCTAATTAAAATTCCTGATGAGCTGTCCTCCAGGTCTACACATTGGGGCTGTGATCACCTCGCCACTAACCCTAACCCGATTTGTGTTGGCAGACTTGTTTCCCAAAATCTTGGCTCACATTCCCTGCTTGATGGGGTCTTTGGAGCCACAGCAGAGAACTCTGCCTGCCATACCCTAGGGAACTGTACCCGTCACAGTTGCCCAAACCTTCCAGGTTAGGAGAAACCTGCAAGGATCCTGAGACCACAACAATATTGGAGGCCACACTACACTCAAATTCGCAGTCTGAAACATCCGGTTCACTTACATCCATGCAGACAGCCAAGTCAATGATCCTGAGTCAAAAGATTGCACCTGACATGCCCCTAGGACCTCATTGGATCCTTTGATTAGGTTTTCAGGCATCTGTCCTCAGAGGCCTGTTCTGGAATACCAACTTATGATACAACATGTGGTTCTTGAGCCACACAACAGAACATATCCTGTCCCCAGAAGGATACCATGCTCTTTGACCTGTGTCAAACTCTCAGCTTAGGAGAATTCTGCATGGCACTTTAGCCACCAACACATTCTAAGACCTCCCTGGTAACAAAACAGCATTGTGACCCAAATGCAAGAGATTCCATGTCCACTCAAGGCCTTGGTACTTCGCCCCAGAGCCACCAGAACGAACCTGCCAAGTTCCTCAGCTGAAATGGTCAATGCAGGTGTGCTTTCCAGGCATACATGCATGAGAGCTCTGCTACCTAAACTTTCCACATGGTGGACCCTGGAGTTAACAAACCAGATTCCACCTGTAGAGTAGAAGGAAACCTTGATGTTTGAAGCACATCACAAGCCTCAGCATGGGTAATTCTCCATGGCCTCTTGACGTCAACCCTCCATTTGTCGGTCATCATAGACAAAAACTCTAGTGTGAGCAAAGATCTTACATCCGCCCTTATTCAGTTGCTGGTTATCTCAAATCAGCCGCTGCACATTGGAACTGCCTTTTGCTTGGCACTGTATTGAATAATAGCTTGTGTTTACAATTCCATCCTCACCCTACTGGCCCCAAGCCCTCTTGGTAGGGAATTCTGGATCCAAACCGCAGCATTCTGCCTTTCCCATAGAAAAATGAAATGCCTGGTGAGTCTGCCCATATATCCCACATGAAGATCAATCTGCTTGGCCCTCAAGGGAACCTCGACTTATAGACTGCCCTGGACTCTAGTATTTTGACTGAGAGAGCCTTAGCCCACCCAGAGAGCGGGCCCCATTTCCAGCATCTGAGACAGGCCATGGCCGAGTCCGTCATTTATACCCATTCTTGGTGATAAGGCACCTGTTCCAAGACATTTGTTGGAATCCCTGCCAATGGGGGAACCTGAGGCACAATAGAGAACTCCTGCTTCCCCATGGCAGGAAACCTGGCTGTTGGAATGGGTGTCTAACCCTCAGAGTGGGGGGGCAGCTGCATGGACATTAGGCCACGTTGACTCTTGAAGTCTACCCTGAGGACAAACATGCATTGTGACCCTAGCCTGAGCATGCTCTCAAACAAGCCCTCTCCATCCTACCTCCAGGATCCCGCATTGCAGTCATGGTATGCCCCATGGTCCAAATCCTAACACTTGGTGGGATTTCCAGGACCCCAGTACGAGAGCCCTTCTCTGGAATCCCAGTTTTGGGGTACCCCTACGATGGAAAACAGCACTCTTCCCTTCCCCGAAAAAGCCACCAAATTATGGAGAGCCATGAGGATCCTTAGAGAGGAAAAGTTTCCCATGAACCCATGAGACCACACCTGCATTTAGAGGCCATCCTGGACACATAATACAGATAAAAAGTACTGTGCTACCACATTCCAGTCACCCTAATTGCTGTTCCTGATGAGCTGCCCTCCAGGTCTACACATTGGGCCTATGATCACCTCGCCACTAACCATAACCGGAATTTGTGTTTGCAGATTTCTCTCCCAAATCCATGGCTCACATGCCCTCCAGAAAGGGGTCTCTGGAGCCACACCACAGGAATGTGCCTGCTATTCCCAAGGAAATTATGTCCATTACATTTGCTCAAACCATCTAGATTAGGAGAAACCTGCAAGGCCCCTGAGCCCACCCCAATATTGGTGGCCGGTCTGGAATCTAATATGCACTGTGAAACAATCTGATCACCTACATCCAGAAAGTCAAAGGTCCTAAGTCAGAAGATTGAACATGACATGCCCCTAGGACCTCACTGGAACCCTAGATTAGGTTTTCAGGTATTTGTCCTCATAAGCCTGTCCTGGAATACCAACGTATGATACAGCATGTCATCCCTGACCTACACAACAGAACATCTCCTGTCCCCAGAAGGAAACCAGGCTCTTCGACCTGTGCCTAACCCTCAGTGTAGGAGAAACCTGCATGGTACTTTAGCAACCAGCACATTCTAAGATCTCCCTGGTAAAAAAAAAACCTGTATTGTGGCTCATTTGAAAGAGATTCCATGTCAACTCAAGACCTTGGTACTTGACACAGAGCCAACAGAATTAATCTGCCAAGTTCCTCAGCTGCAATGGTCAATGGAGGTGTGCTTTCCAGGCATCCATGAAGGAGAGCTCAGCTACCCAACTTTACATATGGGGGACCCTGGAGCAATCAAAACAGACTCCACCTGTCCAGGAGAAGGAAACCTTGCTATTTGGAGCATCTCACAAACCTCAGCTTGTGAATTCCTCCATAGACTCTTTATGCCACCCCTCCATTGTTCAGTCATCAAAGACACAAACTCCAGTGTGAGCAAATATCTGACATCCCCCTGTACTCAGGTGCTGGATATCTTGAATCAGCCGCTGTAAAATATAACTGCCTTCTGCTTGGCACTGAATGGAACCCTAGTTTGTGTTTACAATTCCATCCTCACCCTACTGGTCCCCAAGCCCTCTTGATGAGGAATTCTGAAGACACAATGCAGCATTCTGCCTTCTGCATAGAAAGATGAAGTTCCTGTTGAGTCTGCCCAGAAAGCCCACTTGAGGATCAATCTGCTTGGCATTCAATGCAACCTCGATTTATAGGTTGCCCTGGACACTAGTGCTGTGTCTGACAGCCTGAGCCCCGACATAGTGTCAGCCACCCAGAATCGGGCCCCATATTCAGCATGTGAGACCAGCCATGACCCAAGTCCGTCATCTCTACCCATCCTTGTTATTCAGTCACCTGTCCCCAGACCTTTGCTGGAATCCCTGCAAATGGGGGAAGCGAAAGCACAATAGAGAACTCCTCCTTCCCCAGGGAAGGAAACCTGTCTGTTGAGATGGGTGTCCAACCTTTAGAGTGGGAGCCAGCTGCATGGCCAATGAGACCCCATCCACCCCGTAGGGATGCCCTGCAGACAAATAGGCATTGTGACCCTCAGCCTGAGCATGCTTTCAAACAAGACCTCTCAGTGGCACCACCAGGATCCCACATTGCAGGTTTGGTACGCCCCTAAGCCCAAATCCCAAAACTTGGTGGGATTTTCCAGACTCTAAGACCCAGAGCCCGACTATGGAATCCCTGTTTGGGGGCACCCAAACAGGGATTTTGTTTGCTATGATGAAAAATAGCACTCTTCCCTTCCCCGAAAAAGCCACCAAACTATGCAGGGCCACCAGGATCCTTAGAGAGGAAAAGTTTCCCAGGGACCCATGAGATCACACCTGCATCCTGAGGCCATCATGGACACGCAATCCAGATAGAAAAATTGTGCTACCATCTTCCAGTCACCCTAAATACAGTGCTTGACAAGCTGCCCGCCAGGACTATGCATTGGGCCTCTGATCATCTCGCCTCTAACCCTAACCCGAGTTTGAGTTTGCAGACTTCCCTCCCAAATTCATGGCTCACATACCCTCCATAAAGGGGTCTCTGGATCCAGACAACAGGACTGTGCCTACCATCCCCAAGGAAACTGTGTCCATCACAGTTGCCAAAACCTCTCAATTAGGAGAATCCTGCAAGGCCCCTGAGCCCACGCCAATACTGTCGGCCACTCTGGATGCAAAGGAGCAGTCTGAAACACGCTTATCACCTACATCCAGGTAGACAGCCAAGTCAATGTTCCTAAGTCAGAAAAGTGAACCTGACATGCCCCTAGGACCTCATTGGAACCCTAGATTAAGGTTTCAGGCATCCGTCCTCAGGGGTCTGTTCTAGAATACCAATTTATGATACAATATGTAGTCTCTGAGCCTCACAACAGAATCTCTCCTGTCCCCAGAAGGAAACAGTTCTCTTCGACCTGTGCCAAACCCTCAGGGAAGGAGAATCCTGCCGGGCACCTTAGCCACCAGCACATTCAAAGATCAACCTGGTAACAAACCAGCATTGTGAACCATCTGCAAGAGATGCCATGTGAACTCAAGGCCTTGGTGCTTTGCCTCAGAACTACCAGAACAAACCTGCCATGTTTCTCAGCTTCAACAGTCAATGGAGGTTTGCTTTCCAGGCATCTATGCTGGAGAGTTCTGCTACCCAAACTTTCCACATGGGGGACCCTGGAGCAAAAAAAACAGTCTCCACCTGTCCAGTAGAAGGAAACCTTGCTATTTGGATCATCTCACAAGCCTCAGCGTGGGAAATCCTCCATGGACTCTTTATGGCACCCCTCCATTTTTCGGTCATCATAGACACAAATTCCTCTGTGAGCAAACATCTGACATCCACCTCTCCTCAGGTGCTGGATATCTCGAATCAGCCGCTGTAAAACGGAATTGCCTTCCCCTTGGCACTGAATGGAACCCTTGCTTGTGTTTACAATTCCATTCTCACCCTACTGGTCCACAAGCCCTCTTGATGAGGAATTCTGGAGACACAACGTAGCATTCTGCCTTCCCCATAGAAAGAAGTTCCTGTTGAGTCTGCCCAGAAACCCCACATAAGATTCAATCGGCTCGGCCCTTGAGGGAACCATAATTTATAGGCTTCTTTGGCCATTAGAGCTGTGAATGACAGAGCCTGAACCCCTACCTAGTGTCAGCCACCCAGAGATCGTGCCCCATATCCAGCATGTGGGATCGGCCATGGCCCAAATTCGTCATCTCTACCCATCCTTGATGGTCAGGCACCTGTCCCAATAACTTTGCTGGAATCCCTACAAATGCAGAACCTGAAGCACAAGAGAGAACTCCTCCTTCCCCATGGTAGCAACCCTGGTTGTTGGGATGGGTTTCTAACCCTCAAATTGGGAACCATCACCCAAATGGGTGATGAGATCATGCCTACTCCTGAAGGCTGCCCTGGGCTCAAATAGACATTGTGACCCTCAACCTGAGCATGCTTTCAAACAAGACCACTCAGTTGCACCACCACCATCCCTCTTTGCAGGCCTGGTATGCCCCTAGGCCCAAATCCTTACACTTGTTGGGAATTTCCAGGGTCCCACACCTGGATCCCATCTCTGGAATCCCTGTTTTGGGCACCCCTAAGATGGAAAAGAGCACTCTTCCCTTCCCCAAACCATGCCTCCAAACCATGGAGAGCTTCCAGGATCCTTAGAGAGGAAAAGTCTCCCATGGACAAATGAGACAACACCAGTATTCCTAGGCCATCCTGGACACACAATCCAGATGGAAAAGTCTGTGCTACCTCCTTCCAGTCACCCTAAATACATTTCCTGATGAGCTTCCCTCCAGGACTACACATTGGGTCTGCAATCAGCTCACCACTAACCCTTACCCGAATTTTTGTTTGCAGACTTCTGTCCAAAAACCATGGCTCACATACCCTCCAGGATTGGTCTGGAGACACACCACTGTATTGTGGCTGCCATTCCCAAGGAACTGTGCCTGTCATAGTTACCTAAACCTTCCAGATTAGGAGGAATCTGCAAGGCCCCAGAGCCCACCCCAATATTGGTGGATGATCTGGATTCAAATGCACAGTATGAAACACCCTGATCACCTACTTCCAGGCAGACAGCCTGTCAATGGTCTGAGTGAGAAGGTTCAACATGACATTACCCTAGGACCTCATTGAAACTCAGATTTTATTTTCAGGCATCTGTCCTCAGGGACCTGTTCTGGAATACCAACTTCTTATACAACATGTTGTCCCTAAACCACACAACAGAACACCTCCTATACCCTGAAGGAAACCGTGCCCCTCGATCTGTGCCAAACCCTCAGGGTAGGAGACTCCTGCATGGCACCTTTGCCACCAGCAAATTCTAAGATCTCCCTGGTAACAATACAGCATTGTAACCCATCTGTAAGAGATTCCATGTCAACTCAAGGCCTTGGAATTTTCTCTGGAGCCACCAGAAGGAATCTGATATGTTCCTCAGCTGCAATGCTCAATGGAGGTGTGCTTTCCAGGCATCCATGCAGGAGAGCTCTGCTCCCCAATCTTTCCACATGGGGGACCCTGAAGAAAATAAAACAGGCTCCAACTGTTCAATAGAAGGAAACCTTGCTGTTTGGAGCCTCTTACATGCCTAAGCGTGGGAAATCCTCCATGGCCTTTTGACGCCACCCCTCCATTTGTCGGTCATCATATACACAAACTCCAGCGTGAGCAAACATCTGACATCCGCCCTTACTCCTGTGATGGATATCTGGAATCAGCCACTGCACCCTGGAACTACCTTCTTCTTGGGACTGAATAATACCGTAGCTTGGGTTTACAATTCTTTCCTCACCCTACTGGTTCCCAAGCCCACTTAATAGGGAATTCTGGGGCCACAATGCAGAATTCTCCCTTCCCCATAGAAATAGGAAGTGCCTGGTGAGTCTTCCCAGAATCTCCATCTGAGGATCAATCTGCTGGACCCTCAAGGGAACCCCAGTTTGTAGGCTGCCCTGGCCACTAGTGCTGGGTCTGACAGAGCCTGAGACCTGACCTAGTGTCAGCCACCCAAAGTGGGAGGTCCATATCCAGCATGTGAGGTAGGCCTTGGCCCAGGGCCATCATCTCTACCCGTCATTGGTATTCAGGCATCTGTCACCAGACCTTTGCCTGAATACCGGCCTATGGGGGGACCTAAGCACAATAGAGACCTCCTCTTTCCCTAGGGCAGGAATCCTGGTTGTTGGGATGGGTGTCCAACCCTCAGAGTAGGAGCCAGCTGCATAGCCAGTGAGACCACACCCACTCATTAGGTCCGAACTGGACACAAGCAGGCATTGTGACCCTCAGTTTGAGCATGCTTTCAAACAAGCCCTCTCAGTTGCAATTCCAGGATCCCACATTGCAAGCCTGGTACACCCCTAGACCAAAATCCTAACATTCTGTGGGATTTTCCAGGCGCCCAGATCCATAGCCCGTCTCTGGAATCCCTTTTTTGGGAAACCCCTAGATGGAAAACAGCAATCTTCCCTTCTCTGAGAAAGCCACCAAACTATTGGGAGCTGCCAGGATATTTAGAGAGGAAAAATCTATCACAGACCCATGAAACCACACCTGCATTCTGAGACCATTCTGGACACACAATACAGATCCAATAACCTGTGCTACTGCCTTCGAGTCACCCGATTTACAGTTCCTGATGAGATGCCCTACAGATCAATGCATTGATCTTGCAATCACCTCGCCTCTAACCCTAACCCAAGTCTGTGTTTGCAGACTTCTCTCCTAAAATTATGGCTCCCATATCCTCCAGGATGGGGTCTCTGGAGCTACACCACAGGACTGTGCCTGTCATCCCCAAGGAAACTGTGCCCATCACAGTTGCTTAAACCCTCCAGATTAGGAGAAACCTGCAAAGCCCCTGGGCCCACTGCATTACTGGCACCATTCTGGACACAAATGCACAGTCTGAAATACCCTTATCACCTCCATCCAGGCAGACAGCCAGTCAATGGACCTGAGTCAGAAGATTGAACCTGACATGCCCCAGGACTTCAATGGAACTGTAGATTAGGATTTCAAGCATGTGTCCTCAGAGGCCTGTTCTGGAATACCAACATATGATACAACACGGGGTCCCTGAGCCACACAACAGAACATCTCCTATTCCCAGAGGAAACCGTGCTCATGGAACTGTGTCAAACCCTCAGGGTAGATGAATCCTGCACAGCCTCTAAGCCACCAGCACATTCTAAGATCTCCTTGGTAACAAACCATCACTGTGACCAATATTTATGAGCCTCCATGTCAACTAAGGCCTTGGTATTTTGCCCCAGAGCCACCAGAACGAACCTGCCATGTTCCTCAGCTGCAATGGTCGATGGATGTGTGCTTTCCAGGCATCTATGTTGGAGAGCTCTGCTAGCCAAACTTTCCCCATGGGGGATCCTGAAGAAAACAAACCTGACTCCAACTGTCCTGTAGAAGAAAACCTTGATGTTATGAGCATCTCACAAGCTTCGGCGTGGGAAATCCTCCATGGCCTCTTAACTCCACCCCTCCATTTGTCAGTCATCATACACAAATCCAGTGTGAGCAAACATCTGACATCCACCCTTACTCAGGTGCTGGATATCTCAAACAAACCTCTGCACATTGGACCTGCCTTCTGCATGGCACTGAATTGAACCCAGCTTGTATTTAAAATTCCATCCTCACCATACTGGTCATCAAGTCTTGTTGAAAGGGAATTCTCGAGCCACGATGCAGCATTCTGCCTTCCCCATAGAAAGAAGTGCCTGGTGAGTCTGTCTGGAAACCCCCGTTGAGGATAAATCTGCTCAGCCCTCAAAGAAACCCCAATTTATAAGCTGCCCTGGCCACTAATACTGTGTCTAACCGAGCGTGAGCCCTGACATAGTGTCAGCCACCAAGAGAGCAGGCGCCATATCTAGCATGTGGGACAGGCCATGGCCCAAGACTATCATCACTATCCGTACTTGGTATTCAGGCACCTCTCCAGACCTTTGCTGGAATTCCTGCAAATGGGGGAACCTGAAGCACAATAGAGAACTCCTCCTTCCCCATGGCATGAAAACTGGCTGTTGATATGGGTGTCCAACCCTCAGAGTGGGAGACAGCTGCATGGCCAATGGGACCACGCCCACTCCTGAGGGCCACCCTGGGCACAAAGAGACATTGTGACCTTCAGCCTGAGCATGCTTTCAAACAAGCCCTCTCAGTGGCACCATCAGGATCCCACATGGTAGGCCTGGGGAGCCCCTAGGCCCATATCCTAACACTTGTTGGGATTTTCCAAACGCCCTGACCCAGATCCTGTCTCTGGAATCCCTGCTTTGGGGGACTCCTAAGATGGAAAACAGAACACTTCCCTTCCCCGAAAAAACCACCAAACTATGGGGAGCCACCAGTATCCTTAGAGAGGAAAAATATCCCATGGACCCATGAGGCAACACCTTCATTTCGAGGACATCCTGAACACACATCCCAATTGAAAAGTCTGTGCTACCGCCTTCCAGTCACACTAAATACAGTTCCTGACGAGCTGTCCTCCAGGTCTATGCATTGGGCCTGCAATGACCTCGCCATTAACCCTATCCCAAGATAGTGTTAGCAGACTTCTCTCCCAAAACCATGGCTTACATGCCCTCCAGGATGGCGTCTCTGGAGCAACACCACAGGACTGGGCCAGCCATCCCCAAGGAAATTGTGCCTGTCACAGTTGCACAATCCCTCCAGATTTGGAGAAATCTGCAAGACCCCTGATCCCATTCTAATATTGGAGACCGTTCTGGAGGCAAATGCGCAGTCTGCATGACCCTGTTAACTTACATGCAGGCATAAACCCAAGTCAATGGTGATGAGTCAGAAGACTAAACCTGACATGCTGCTCAGACATCATTGGAATCCTAGATTAGGCTTTCAGGCATCTGTCTCCAGAGGCCTTTTCTGGAATACCAACTTATGATACAACATGTGGTCCCTGATCCACACAACAGAACATCTCTTGTCCACAGAAGGAAACCGGGCACATGGATCAGTGCCAAACCCTCAGTTTAGGAGAATCCTGCATGGCACCTTAGCCACCAGCATATTCTAAGATCTCCTAGTAACAATCCAGTATGGTGACTCATCTGCAAGAGATTCCATGTCAACAAAAGGCCTTAGTACTTTGCCCCAGGGTCACCAGAATGAATCCGCAATGTTCCTCAGCTGCAATGGTCAGTGGAGGTGTGCTTTCCAGACATCCATGCAGGAGAGCTCTGCTCCCCAAACTTTCCACATGGGGGAACCTGGAGCAAACAAACCAGGGTCCACATGTCCAGAAGAAGGAAACCTTGCTGTTTGGAGTATCTCATAAGCTTCGCCGTGGGAAATCCTCCATGGCCTCTTGACACTGCCCCTCCATTTGTTGGTCATCATATACATAACCTCCAGTGTGATTAAATATCTGACATCCGCCCTTACTCAGGTACTGGATATATCGAATAAGCCGCTGGACATTGGATTCCACTTGGCACTGAATTGAACCCTAGCTTGTGTTTACAATTTCATCCTCAACCTAATGGTCCCCAAGGACCATTCCCTCTTGATAGGGAATTCTGGAGCCACAACCAGCATTCTGCCATCCCCATAGAAAGTAGAAGGGCCTGGTGAGTCTGCCTAGAAACCGCTCATGAGAATAAATCTGCTAGCCCCTCAAAAGTACCCCTATTTATAGGCTTCCCTGGCCACTAGTGCTGTGTCTTAGAGAGCCTGAGCTCTGACCTAGTTTAAGCCACCCATAGAGTGGGCCCCATATTCAGCATGTGAGACCTGCCATGGCCCACATCTGGCATCTCTACCCATCCTTGGTGTTTAGCCATCTGTCCCCGACATTTGCTGGAATCCCCACCAATGGGGGAACCTGAAGCACAATAAAGAACTCCTCCTACCCCATGGCAGGAAAACTGGCTTTTGGAATGGGTATCCAAGCCTCTAAGTTGGAGCAAGCTGCATGTCCAATGAGACCACACCCACTCATGTGGGCCCGCCCTGGGCACCAACAAGCATTGTGGCCCTCAACCTGAGCATGCTTTCCAACATCACCTCTCAGTTGCACGACCAGGATCCCGCATTGCAGGCCTGGTACACCCCTAGGCCCAAATCATAACTCTTGCTGGGATTTTCCAGGTTCCCTGACCCCGAGCCTGTTTCAGAAGTCCCTGTTTGGGGGCACCCCAAAGATTGAAAACTGCACGTGCCCCTTCCCTGTAAAAGCCACCAAACTATTGGGAGCCGCCAGGATCCTTAGAGAGGAAAATCTCCAATCGACCCATGAGACCACAGCTGCATTCCAAGGCCATCCTGGACACCCAATCCAGATAGAAAAGCCTGTGCTACTGCCTTCCAGTCACCCTAATTACAGGTCATAACGAGCTGTCCTCTAGGTCTTTGCACTGGGCCTGTAATCACCTCGCCACTAACCCTAACCCGATCTTCTGTTTTCGGACTTCCCTCCCAAAACCATGGCTCACATGCCCTCCAGGATGGGGTCTCTGGACACCACAGGACTGTGCCTGTCATCCCCAAGGAAATTGTGCCTGTCACAGTTGCCCAAACCCTCCAGATTAGGCAAAACCTGCAAGGCCCCTGAGCCCACCCTCATATTGGTGGCTGCTCTGGATGCAAATGCGCAGTCTGAAACACCCTGATCACTTCCATCCCGGCAGAAACCCAAGTCAATGGTCCTGAGTCAGAAGATTGAACCTGACATGCCCCTAGGATCCCATTAGAACCCTAGATTAGGTTTTCAGGCATCTGTCCTCAGAAGCCTGTTCTGGAATACCAACTTATAATGCAACTTGTGGTTCCTGAGCCACACAACAAAACATCTCCTGTCCCCAGAAGGAAACCGTGCTCTTCTACTTGTGCCAAACCCTCAGGATAGGAGAATCCTGCATGGCACATTTGCCGCCAGCACATTATAAGAACTCTCTGCTAACAAACCAGCATTGTGGCCCCTCTCCAAGACATTCCATGTCACCTCAAGGCCTTGGTACTTCGCCACTGTGCTCCCCAAATTTTCCACAGGGGGGCACTGGAGCAAAAAAAAAAAAAAAAAACAGACTCCACCTGTCCAGTAGAAGGAAACCTTGCTGATGGAAGCATCTCACAACCCTCAGCGTGGGATATCCTTCATGGCTTCTTGACGCACCCCTCCATGTGTTGGTCATCATAGAAACAAACTCCAGTGTGAGCAAACATCTGACATCCGCCCTTACTCAGGTGCTCGATATCTCGAATAAGTCACTTCACATTGGAACTGCCTTCCACTTGGCAATGAATTGAACCCTAGCTTATGGTTACAATTCCATCTTCACCCTACTGATCCCCAAGCCCTCTTGATGAGGAATTCTGGAGCCACAACGCAGCATTCTGCCTTCCCCATAAAAAGAAGAAATGCCTGGTGAGTCTGTCCCAAAACCCCATATGAGAATCAATCTTATCGTCCCTCTAGGGAACCCCGATTTATAGGCTGCCCTGGCCACTAGTTCTGTGTCTGACAGAGCCTGAGCCCAGACGTAGTGTCAGCCACCCAGAGAGAGGGCCCCATATCCAGCATGTGAGACCGGTCAATGCCCACGCCCGTCATCTCTATCCATCCTTGGTATTCAGGCACCTGTCCCCAGAACTTTGCTGGAATCCCTGCCAATGCAGGACCATGAAGCACAATAAAGAAATCCTCCTTCCCCATGACAGGAAACCTGTCTGTTGGGATGGGTGTCCAACCCTGAAAGTCAGAGCCATCTGTATTTCCACTGAGACCTCGCTGACTCCTGAGGGCCAGCCTTGGGCACAAACAGGCATTGTGACCCTCAGCCTGAGCATGCTTTCCAAAATCCCCTCTAAGTTGCACCACCAGGATCACGCATTGAAAGCCTGCTGCGCCTCTACACCCAAATTCTAACCCTCGGTGTGATTTCCAAGGTGTCAAGACCCAGAGCCCGTCTCTGGAAACCCTGTTTTGGGGTACCCCTAAGATGAAAAACAACACTCTTCCCTTCCCCTGAAAAACCACCAAACTGTGTGGAGCTGCCAGGATCCTTAGAGAGGAAAAATCTCCCATGGACACATGAGACCACACCTGCATTCCAGGACATCTTGGGCAAACAATCAAGATAGAAAAGCCTGTACTACCCTAATTACAGTTCCTGATGAGCTGCCCTCCAGTTGTAGGCATTGGGCCTGCAATCACCTCGCCACTAACCCTAACCCAAAATTGTGTTTGTAGACTTTTCTCCCAAAACCATGGGTCACATGCCCTCCAGGATGGTGTCTCTGGAGCTACACCACAGCACTGTCCCTACCATGCCCAAGGAAACTGTGCCTGTCACAGTTGCTCAACCCTCCAGATTAGGCAAAACCTGCAAGGCCCCTGAAACCACCCCCATATTAGCAGCTGCTCTGGATGCAAATGTGCAGTATTAAATACCCTGATCACTTACATCCAGGCAGACAGCCACGTCAATGGTCCTCAGTCAGAAGATTGAACCTGACCTGAACCTAGGACCCAATTGGAACCCTAGATTAGGTTTTCAGGCATCTGTACTCAGGGACCTGTTCTGGAATACCAACTTAGGATACAACATGTGGTCCCTGAGCCACATAAAAGAACATCTCCTGTCCCCAGAAGGAAACCGTGCTCTTTGACCTGAGCCAAAAGTTCAGGTTTGGAGAATCCTGCAGGGAACCTCAGCCACCAGAATAATCCAAGATTTCCATGGTAACAAACCAGCGTTGTGACCCATCTGTAAGAGATTACATGTCAACTCAAGGCCTTGGTACTTCGCCCCAGAGCCACCAGAGCGAACCTGCCATATTCCTTAGCTGCAAAGGTCAATGGAGGTGTGCTTTCCATGCATTCATTCAGGAGAGCTTCGCTCCTCAAACATCCCACATGGGGCACCCTGGAGCAAACACACCAGGGTCCAACTGTCCAGTAGTAGGAAACTTTGCTGTTTGGAGCATCTCACAAGCCTCAGCGTGGGAAATCCTCCATAGGCACTTGAAGCCACCCCTCCATTTGTCAGTTATCATAGACACAAATTCCAGTGTGAGCAAACATCTGACATCAGCCTTAACTCAGGTATTGGATATCTCGAATACGCTGCTGCACGTTGGAACTGCCTTCTGTGTGGTACTGAATTGAACCCTAGCTTGTGTTTTCCATTCCATCCTCACCCTACTGGTCCCCAAGCCCTGTTTGAAGGGAATTCTGGAGCATAACCCTCCATTCTGCCTTCCCCATAGTGAAATGAAGTGCCTGGTGAGTCTTCCCATGTACCCCACTTGAGGATCAATCTGCTCAGCCCTCGAGGGTACCCCTATTTATAGGCTGCCCTGGCCACTAGAGCTGTGTCTGACAGAGCGTTAGCCCAGACCTAGTGTCAGCAACAAAGAGAGCAGTCCACATATCCAGCATGTGAGACCGGCCATGACCAAAGTCCATCATCTCCACCCATCCTTGGTATTCAGGCACCTGTCCCCAGACCTTTGCTGGAATTCCTGCCAATTGGGGAACCTAAAGTAGAATAGAGAATTCCTCCTTCCCCATGGCAGGAAACCTGGCTGTTCAGATGGTTATCCAATCCTCAAAGTGGGAGAAAGTTTCATGGCCAATGAGAACACGCCCAGGGTTGAGGGCCACCCTGGGCACAAACAAGCTTTTTGAACCTCAGCCTGAGCATGCTCTTAAAAATCCCTCTCAGTCGTAGCACCAGAATCCCGCATTGCAGGCCTGGTACGCCCCTAGATTCAAGTCCTAACCCTTGGAGAAATTTTCCAGGCATCCAGACCCAGAGCCCGTCTCTGGATGCCCTGTTTGGGGGCATCCCTAAAATGGAAGACAGCACACTTCCATTTCCCGAAAAAGCCACCCAACGTGGGTATCCGCCAGGATCCTTAGAGAGGAAAAAATCTACCATGGAACCATGAGGCCACACCTGCATTCCGAGGCCATACTGGACCCACAAGCCAGATACAAAAGCCTGTGCTACTGCCTTCGAGTCACCCGATTTATAGTTCCTGGAGAGCTGCTTCCAGGTCTATGCATTGGGCCTGTGATCACCTCGCCACTAATCCTAACCCAAGTTTGTGTTTGCAGACTTCTCTCCCAAAACCATGGCTCAGATGCCCTCCAGAAAGGGTTCGCTGGAGCCACGCCAGAGGACTGGGCCTACCTTCCCGAGAGAAAATGTGCCCGTCACAGTTGCCCAAACCCTCCAGATTAGGAGAAACCTGAAAAGCCCCTGAGACCACCCCAATATTGGAGGCTGTTCTGGATGCTAATGCACAGTCTGAAACACCCTGATCACCTCCATCCTGTAAGACACCAAAGTCAATGGTCCTGGGTCAGAAGATTGAAACTGACATGCCCCTAGGACTTCACTGGAACCCTAGATTAGGGTGTCAGGCAACTATCCTCAAAGGCCTGTTCTGGGATACCAACTTATGACACAACATGGGGTCCCTGAGCCACACAACAGAAATCTCCTGTCTCCATACAGAATCCATGCACTTGGACCTGAGTAATACCCTCAGGGTAGATGAATCCTGCATGGCTCCTTAGCAACCAGCACTTTCTAAGAACTCCCTGGTAATAAAACAACATTGTGACCCATCTTCATGAGACTCCATGTCAACTCAAGGCCTTGATACTTCGACCCAGAACCACCAGAGTGAGCCTGCCATGTTCCTCAGCTGCAATGGTCAATGGAGGTGTGCTTTCCAGGCGTCTATACGGGAATGCTCTGCCACCCAAACTTGCCACATCTCCATGTGGATCTGTGTCTGACAGGGCCTTAGCCTTAGCCTTTCTCCCACTTTGAGGACTGGAGCAAACAAACCAGACTGACCCTGTCTGGTAGAAGGAAACCTTTCTCTTTGGAGCATCTAACATGCCCCAGGGTGGGAAATCTTCCATGGCATCTTGTTTCCACCCTTCGATTTGTCTGTCATCGTAGACACAAACTCCAGCATAAGCAAACATCTGACATCCACCCTTACTCAGGTGCTGGATATTCAAATCAGCCACTGCACACTGGAACTGCCTTTTGTTTGGCACTTAATTGAAAAAGAGCCTGTGTTTAGAATTCCATCCTCACCCTCCTGGTATGCTCACCCTCTTGATAGGGAATTCTGGAGCCACAATGCAGCATTCTGCCTTCTCCATAGAAAGAAGAAATGCCTGGAGAGTCTGGACAGAAACTCCACATGAGTGGAGAAACTCAGCATTCGAGGGAACCCTGATTTATAGGCTGCCCTGGCCACAAGTGCTGTGTCTGACAGAGCCTGAGC
Source organism: Mustela nigripes (assembly GCF_022355385.1). NCBI lineage: Eukaryota > Metazoa > Chordata > Mammalia > Carnivora > Mustelidae > Mustela > Mustela nigripes. The sequence goes on along the minus strand of NC_081568.1, from coordinate 155,413,799 downwards.
CTGGACCTCGTGTCAGCCACCCAGAGGGGACCCCATATCCAGGAGACCCAGCCACCCAGGAGACCCCATGTGAGACAAGCCTTTGCCCAGGGCCGTCATCTCTACCCATCCTTGGTATTCAGGCATCTGTCCCCAGAACTTGGCTGGAATCCCTGTCAATGGGGGAACCTGAAGCACAATAGAGAACTCCTCCTTCCCCATGGCAGGATCCCTGGCTTTTGGGATGGAAGTTCAAACCTCAGAGTGGAAGCCAGCTGCATGGCCAATGAGACTACACCCACTAATGAGGGCTGCCCAGAGCACAACCAGGCATATTGTCCCTCAGCCTGAGCATGCTTTCAAAGAAACGCTCTCAGTTGCACCTCCAGGATCCAGCACTAAAGGCCTTGTATGCCCCTAGACCCAAATCTTAACCCTTGGTGGGATTTGCTGGGCACCCAGTCTAAGAGCCCATCTCTGGAATCCCTGTTTAGGGACAACCCTAAGATGGAAAACAGCATGATACCCTTCCTCGAGAAAGGCACCAAACAATTGGGAGCCGCCAGGAACCTTGAGAGGAAAAATCTCCCATGGACCCAGGAGACCACACCTGCATTCCGAGGCCATCCTGGAAATCAATCCAGATACAATAGCCTGTGCTACCACCTTTGAGTCCCTGATTTAAAGTTCCAGGTGTAATGCCCTCCAGGTCTATGCATTGGGCCTGTGATCTCGACATGACTAACCCTAAACCGAGCTTGTGTTTTCAGGTTTCTCTCCCAAAACCATGGCTCACATGCCCTCCAGGATGGGGTCTCTTGAGTCATACAACAGGACTGTGCCTGCCATCCCCAAGGAAACTGTGCCCGTCACAGTTGCCCAAACCCTCCCGAATTAGGAAAAACCTGCAAGGTTCCTGACACCACCCCAATATTGGAGGCCGCTCTGTATGCAAATACACATTCTGAAACACCCTGATCACCTTCATCCAGGTAGATACCCAAGTCAATGATCCTCAGTCAGAAGATTGAACCTGACATGTCCATAGGACCTCTTTGGAAACCCAGATTAGGTTTTCAGGCATTTGTCCTCATAGGCCTGTTCTGGAATACCAACTTATGATACAACATATGGTCCCTGGACCACACAACAGAACATGTCCTGTCCCATGAAGGAAACCGTGCTCTTCGACCTGTGCCAAATCCTCAGGGTAGATGAATCCTGCTTGGCACCTTAGCCACCAGCACATTCTAAGATCTCTCTGGTAACAAAATAGCATTGTGACCCATCTTCATGAGACTCCATGTCAAATCAAGACCTTGGTACTTCGCCTCAGAGACACGAGAATGAATCTGTGATGTTCCTCAACTGCAAAGGTCAACAGAGGTGTCCTTTCCAGGCTTCCATGTGGGAGTGCTCTGCTACCCAAAATTTACACCTGGGGGACTCTGTAGCAAACAAACCAGACTGCCCCTGTCCCATAGAAGGAAACCTTGCTGTTTGGAGCATCTCACAAGCCTCAGCATGAGAAATCCTCCATGCCCTCTTGACGCCACACCTCTATTTGTCGTTCATCATAGACACAAACTCCAGCATGAGGAAACATCTGACATCTGCCCTTACTTAGGTGCTGGATATTCAAATAGGCCACTGCACACTGGGCCTGCCTTTTTCTTGGCATTGAATTTAACCGTAGCTTGGGTTTACAATTCCATCGTCACCCTAGTACTCCCCAAGCCCTCTTGATAGGGAATTCTGGAACCACAACGCAGCATTCTGACTTCCCCATAGAAAGAGAAGAGCCTGGTGAGTCTGCCCAGAAACTCCGCATGAGGATTCATTTGCTTCAGCCCTCGATGGAACCCCGATTTATAGGCACCCCTGGCCAAGAGTAGTGTGTCTTACAGGTCCTGAGCCCCGAACTAGTGTCAGCCACCAGGAGAGCGGGGCCCATGTCCAGCATGTGAGACCAGCCATGCCCAGGGCTGTCATCTCTACCATCCTTGTATTCAGACATCTGTCCCCAGACCTTTGCTGGAATCCCTGCCAATGGGGGAACCTGAAGAACAATGGAGAACTCCCCCTTCCCCAGGGCAGGAATCCTGGCTGATGAGATGGGTGACCAACCCTCAGAGTGGGAGCCAGCTGTATGGCCAATGAGACCACACCCACACATTAGGGCCGACCTGGGCACAAGCAGGCATTGTGGCCCTCAGCTTGAGCATGCTTTCAAACAAACACTCTCAGTTGCACCTCCAGGATCCCGCATTGCAGGCCTGGTACTCCCCTAGGCCAAAATCTTAATGCCTGGTGGGATTCTAGGTGCCCAGACCCAGAGTCTGCCTCTAGAATCCCTGTTTGGGGGCACTCCTAAAATGGAAAAGAGCACTCTTCACTTCCTCCAGAAAGCCACCAAACTATGGGGATACGCCAGGATTCTTAGAGAGGAAAAATCTCTCATGGACCCATGAGACCACACCTACATTCCGCGGCCATCCTGGACACACAATCCAGTTACAAAAGCCTGTACCACCGCCTTTGATTCACCCGATTTACAGTTCCTGACGAGCTGCCCTACAGGTCTATGCATTGGGCCTGCAATCACCTCACAACTAACCCAAACCTGAGTTTGTGTTTGAAGACTTCTCTCCCAAAACCATGGCTCTCATGCCTTCCAGGATTGGGTCTCTGGAACCACACCACAGGACTGTGCCTGTGATCCCCAAGGATATTGTGCCCGTCGCAGTTGCCCAAACCCTCCAGATTAGGAGAAACATGCAAGGTCCCTGAACCCACCCCAATATTGGAGGCCACTGTGGATGCAAATGCAGTTGAAAACACCTTGATCACCTCCATCCAGGCAGACACCCAAGTCAATGATCCTGAGTCAGATGATTGAACCTGACATGCCCCTAGGTCTTAATTGAACCCCTAGATTAGGTTTTCAGGCATCTCTCCTTTGAACCCTGTTCTGGAATACCAACTTAGGATACAACATGTGGTCCCTTAGCTGCACAATAGAATATCTCCTGTCCCCAGAAGGAAACCATGCCCTTCGACCTGTGCCAAGCCCTCAGGGTAGGAGAATCCTGTATGGCACCTTAGCCATCAGCATATTCTAAGATCTCCCTGGTAACAATCCAGCATTGTGACCCATCTACATGAGACTCCATGTCAACTCAAGGCCTTGATACTTCGCCCCGAAGTCACCAGAAAGAACCTGCCATGTTCCTCAGTTGCCATGCTCAATGGAATTGTGCTTTCCAGGCATTCATGTGAGAGTGCTCTGCTACCCAAAATTTTCACAATGGGGACCCTGGAGCAAACAAACCTGACTGTCCTTGTCCGGTAGAAGGAAACTTTCTGTTTGGAGCATCTCAAAAGCCCCAGAGTGGAAATCCTCCATGGCCTCTTGACATTACCCCTCCATTTTTCAGTCATCATAGACACAAACTCCAGCGTGAGGAAACATCTGACATCCGCTCTTACCAGTTGCTGGATATTCGATTCAACCACTGCACACTGGAACTTCCTTTTGGTTGACAGTGAATTCAACCATAGCTTGGGATTACAATTCCATCCTCATCCTCCTGGTCCACAAGCCCTCTTGATAGGGAATTCTGGAGCCACAATGCAGCATTCTGCCTTCCCCATAGAAGGCAAAAGGGCCTGGTAATTCTGCCCCATAAACTACACATGAGGATCAATCTGCTTGGTGCTCGAGGGAACCCAGATTTATAGCTTGGCCTGGCCACTAGTGCTGTGTCTGACAGAGCCTGAGCCCCGACCTTGTGTCAGCCACCCAGATAGAGGGACCCATATCCAGCATGAGAGACTGGCTATGTACCAGGGCCGTCATCTCTACCTATTCTTGGTATTCAGGCATCTGTTTCCAGACTTTTACTGGAATCCCTACCAATGGGGGAACCTGAAGCACAAGAGAGAGCACCTACTTCCCCATGGCAGGAAACCTGGCTGTTGGGACGTGTGGCCAACCCACAAAGTGGGAGCCAGCTGCATGGCCAATGAGGCCATGCCCACTCCTGAGGGCCGCCCTGGGCAGAAACAGGCATTAAAATCCTCAGCCTAAGCATGCTTTCAACAATCCCTCTCATTTGCACCACCAGGATCCTGCATTGCAGACCTGGTACACCACTAGGCCCAAATTCTAAACCTTGGTGAGATTTTTCCAGGCGCCCAGAACAAGAGCCCAACTCTGCAATCCCTGTTATGGGGCACGCCTAAGATGGAAAACAGCACTCTTCCCTTCCCCCCAAAAAGCCACAAAACTATAGGGGACAGCCAGGATCCTTAGAGGGAAAAGTATCCCATGGACCCATGAGACCATACCTGCATTTCGATGCCATCCTGGACACACAATCCACATAGAAAAGCCTGTGCTACCATCTTTCAGTCACCCTAATTACAGTTCTTGATGAGCTGACCTCCAGATATATGCATTGGGCCTGCAATCACCTCGCTACTAAAACTAAACCGAGTTTGTGTTTGCAGACTTCTCTCCTTAACCATGGCTCACATGCCCTCCAATGGGGTCTATGGAACAACACCACAGGAATGTGCCTGCCATCACAAGGAAACTGTGCCCGTCACAGGTGCCCAAACCTTCCAGATTAGGAGAAACCTGCAAGGTCCTGAGCCCACGCCAATACTGGCGGCCACTCTGGACTAAAATGTGCATTCTGAAACACCCTGATCACCTACATCCAGACAGACAGGCAAGTCAATGGTCCTGAGTCAGAAAATTGAACGTGACATGCCTATAGGACTTCACTGGAACACTAGATTAGGTTTTCAGGCATCTGTCCTAATTACAGTTCCTGACAAGCTGCCCTCCAGGTCTAGGCATAGGCCTGCAATCACCTCGCCATTAACCCTAACCCAAAGTTGTGTTAACAGACGTCTCTCCCAAAACCATGGCTCACATGCCGTCCAGCATGGCATGTCTGGAGCCACACAACAGAACTGTGCTGCCATCACCAAGGAAATTGTTCCCATCACATAGCCCTAAACCTTCCAGATTAGGAGAAACTTGCAAGTCCCCTGAGCCCACCCCAATACTGGTGGCAACTCTGGAAGCAAAAGCATAGTCTGAAACAACCTGAACACCTACATCCAGGCAGACAGTCAAGTCATTGGTCCTGAGTCAGAAAATTGATCCTGACATGCCTCTAGGAACGCATTGGAACCCTAGATTAATATTGCAGGCATCTGTCCTCAGGGGCCTTTTCTGGAATACCAACTTAGTATACAACATGTAGTCCCTGAGCCACATAAAAGAACATCTCCTGTCCCCAGAAGGAAACCGTGCTCTTTGACCTGAGCCAAAAGTTCAGGTTTGGAGAATCCTGCAGGGAACCTCAGCCACCAGAATAATCCAAGATTTCCATTTCAAACAAACCCTCTCAGTTGCACCACCAGGATCCTGTGCTGTAGGTCTGGTATGTCCCTAGGCCCAAATCCTAACACTTGGTTGGATTTTCCAGGCACCCTGACCCACAGCCCGTCTCTGAAATCCATGTTTTGGGGCACCACTAAGATGGAAAACATCACTCTTCCCTTCACCAAAAAAAGCCACCAAACTATAGGGAGGCATGAGGATCCTTAGAGAGGAAAAGTCTCCCATGGACCCATTAGACCACACCTGCATTCCGAGGCCATCCTGGACACACAATCCAGATGGAAAATCCTGTGCTACCACTTTCCAGTAAACCTAATTACAGTTCCTGATGAGCTGGCCTATAGGTCTAGGCATATGGCCTGCAATCACCTTGCCACTAACCCAACCTGAACTTGTGTTTGCAGACTTCTCTCCCAAAACCATGTCTCACATGCCCTCCAGGATGGGGTCTCTGGAGCCACACCACAGGAATGTACCTGCCATCCCCAAGGAAACTGTGCCTATCACAGTTACCCAAACCTTCCAGATTAGGAGAAACTTGCAGGGCCCCTTAGCCCACACTAATATTGGCGGCCGCACTGGATGCAAAAGTGCAGTCTGAAACACCCTGATAATCTACATCCTGGCAGGCAGCCAACTCAATGATCCTGAGTCAGAAGATTGAACTTGACATACCCCTAAGACCTCATTGGAACCCAACATTAGGATTTCAGTCATCTTTCCTCAGGGGATTGTTCTGGAATCCCAAACTGTGATACAACAGGTGGACCCTGAGCCACACAACAGAACATCTCCTGTCCCCAGAAGGAAACTGTGCTCTTCGACCAGTGCCAAATCCTCAGGGTAGGAGAATCCTGCATGGCACCTTAGCCACCAGCACATTCCAAGATCTCCCTGGTAACAAACCAGCATTGTAGCCCATCTGCAAGATATTCCATGTCAACTCAAGGCCTTGGTCCTTCACCCCAGAGCCACCCGAATGAACCTGCCATGTTCCTCAGCAGCAATGGGCAATGGAGGTGTGCTTTCCAGGCTTCCATGTGGGAGAGCTCTGCTACCCAACTTTCCACAATGGAGACTGGATTAAACAGACCAGAATCCACCTGTCCATTAGAAGGAAACCGTGCTGTTTGGAGCATCTCACAAGCCTCAGCACAGGAAATCCTCCATGGCCTTTTGATGCCACCCTTCCATTTCTCGGTCATCATAGACACAAACTTCAAGGTGAGCAAACATCTGACGTCCACCCTTACTCAGGTGCTAGATATCTCAAATAAGCCACTGCACATTGGTACTGCCTTCTGCTTGGCACTAAATTAAACCATAGCTTCTGTTTAAAATTCCATTCTCACCCTATTGGTCCCCAAGCCCACTTGATAGGGAATTCTGGAGCCACAGGGCAGCATTCTGCCTTCACCATGGAAAAAAGAAGTGCCTGGTGAGTCTGCCCAGAAACCCTACATGAGGATCAATCTGCTCGGCCATCGAGGATACCCCTATTTAGGCTGCACTGGCCATTAGTGCTGTGTCTGTCAGAGCCTGAGTCCCTACCCGATATCGTCCACCCAGTGAGCACACCCCTTATTTAGCATGTGGGACCGGACATGGCCCCCGTCCATCATCTCTATGCATCCTTGGTATTCAGTCAGCTGTCCTCAGAACTTTGCTGGGATCCCTCCCAATGGGGGAACCTGAAGCACAATAGAGAACTGTTCCTTCCCCATGGCAGGAAGCCTGGCTCTTGGGATGGTTGTCCAACCCTGAAGGTGGGAGCCAGCCTCATGGCCACTGAGACCACACTTGCTCCTCTGGGCCGCACTGGGCACAAACAGGCATTGTGACCCTCATCCTGAACATGCTCTCAAACAAGCCCTCTCAGTTGCCTCACCAGGAGCCCGCTTTGCAGGCCTTGTACGCCCCTAGGCCCAAATCCTAACCCTTGGTGGGATTTTCCAGGGGCCCAGACCCAGAGCCCGTCTCTGGAATCCCTCTTTTGGGGGACCCCTATGATGGAAAACAGCATTCTTCCCTTCCCCAATAAAGCCACCAAACTATGGAGAGCCAACAGGATCCTTAGATTAAAAGTCTCCCATGGACCCATGAGACCACACCTGCATTCCGAGGCCATCCTGCACACACAGTCCATGTAAAAAAGCCTGTGCTTCTGCCTGCGAGTCACCCGATATACAGTTCCTGACAAGCTGCCCTCGAGTTCTACACATTGTGCCGGTGATCACCTCGCCACTAACCTTAAATTGAGTTTGTGTTTTCAGAATTCTCTCCCAAAACCATGGCTCACATTCCCTCCGGGATGGGGTCTCTGGAGCCACACCACAGTACTGGGCCTGCCATCCCCAAGGAAAATGTGCCCACCACTGTGGCCCAAATACTCCAGATTAGGATAAACTTGCAAAACCCCTGAGCCCATTCCACTTTTAGAGGCCACTTTGGATGCAAATGCATAGTCTGAAACACCCTGATCACCTCCATCCAGGAAGATACCCAAATCAATGCTCCTGAGTAAGAAGATTGAACCTGACATGCCCCTAGGTCCTTATTGGAACCCTAGATTAGGTTTTCAGGCCTCTGTCCTCAGAGGACTCTTTTGGAACACCACCTTATGACATATGGTCCCTGGGCCACACAACAGAATATCTCCTGTCCCCAGAAGGAAACCGTGCTCTTGGACCTGTGCCAAACCTTCAGGTTTGGAGAATCCAGCACAGTGTGTTAGACACCAGCACATTCTAAGATCTCCCTGGTATCAAATCTGCACTGTGACCCATGTGCAAGAGATTCCGAGTCAAAGCAAGGCCTTGGTAATTCGCCAAGAGCCACCAGAATGAACCTGCCATGTTCTTCAGCTACAATGGTCAATGGAGCTGTGCTTTCCTGGCATCAATGAAGGAGAGCTCTACTACCCAAACTTTCCACACGAGGGACCCCGGAGCAAACAAACCACACTCCACCTGTCCAATAGAAGGAACCCTTTCTATTTCGAGCATCTCACAATCCTCAGGGTGGGAAATCCTCCATGATCTCTTGATGTCACCTCTCCATTTGTCGGTCATCATAGACACAAATTCCAGTGTGAGCAAAGGTCTGACATCCGTGCTTACTCTGGTGTTGGATATCTCAAATAAGCCGCTGCACACTGGACCTGTCTTCTGCTTGGCACTGAATTTAACCATAGCTTGTGTTTACAATTCCATCCTCACCACTGTTCTGCAAGCACACTTGATAGGGAATTCTGGAGCAACGACACAGAAATCTGCCTTCCCCGTAGAAAGAAGAAGTGCCTGGTGAGTCTGCCCAAAAACCCAACATGAGGATCAATCTGCTCGGCCCTCGAGGGCACCCTGATTTATAGGCTGCCTTGGCGTCTAGTGCTGTGTCTGACAGAGCCTAAGCCCCGGCCTCATGTCAGCCACTCTGATAGCGGGGCCCATATCCAAAATGTGAGACTGGCCATGGCCCAAGTCCATCCTCTCTACCCATCCTTGGTATTCAGGCATCTGTCCCCAGACCTTTGCTGGAATCTCTGACAATGGGGGGCCCTGAAGTACAAGAGAGAACTGCCTCTTCCCCATGGCAGAAAACATGGCTTTTGAGATGGGTGTCCAACCCTCAGAGTGGGAGCCAGCTGCATGGCCAATGAGACCACGCCTACACTTGAAGGCCGCCCTGGGCACAAACAGGCATTGTGACTCAGCCTGAGCATGCTTTCAAACAAGCTGTCTCAGTTGCACCACCATGATCCCGCATTGCAGGCCTGGGACGCCCCTAGGCCCAAATCCTAACCCTTGATGGGATTTTCCAAGCACTCAGACCCAGAGCCCATCTCTGGAATCCCGGTTTGGGGGCACCTTTAAGATGTAAAACAACACACTTCCCTTCCCTGAAGAAGGCACCCAAATTTGTTAGCCATCAAGATCCTTAGAGAGGAGAAATCTCCCATGGAGCCATGAGAACACACCTGCACTCTGAGGCCATCCTGGACACACAATCCAGATAGAAAAGTCTGTGATTCCACCTTCGAGTCCCCCTAATTACATTTCCTGAGGAGCTGCTGGTCAGGTGTTCGCATTGGGTCTGCAATCACCTCGCCACTAAACCTAAACCAAGTTTATGTTTGCAGACTTCTCACCCAAAACCATGGCTCACATGCCCACCAGGATGGGGTCTCTGTAGTCACAGCACAGGACTGTGCCTGCCATCCCCAAGGAAACTGGGCCCACCACCTGTCTTCTGCTTGGCACTGAATTTAACCATAGCTTGTGTTTACAATTCCATCCTCACCACTGTTCTGCAAGCCCTCTTTTTTTTTTTTTTTTTTTTTTTTTTTTTTACTTGGTAAGTTGTTTTTTTTTTTTTTTAATTTTTTATTTTTTATAAACATATATTTTTATCCCCAGGGGTACAGGTCTGTGAATCACCAGGTTTACACACTTCACAGCACTCACAAAATCACATACTTGATAGGGAATTCTGGAGCCACAACGCAGCATTCTGCCTTCCCCATAGAAAGAAGTGCTTGCTGAGTCTTCCCAAAACCACACATGAGGATCAATCTGCTCGGCCCTAGAGGGTACCCGATTTATAGGCTTCCTTGGCCACTAGTGCTATTTCTGAGAGATCCTGAGCCCTGGCCTCATGTCATTTACCCAGATAGCGGGGCCCATATCCAGAATCTGAGACCCGCCATGGCCCTAGTCCATCCTCTCTATATATCCTTGGTATTCAAGCATCTGTTCCCTGATCGTTGCTGGAATCCCCAACAATGGGGGAACCGGGAGCACAATAGAGAATGCCTCCTTCCAGATGGCCCATTACCTGGATGTTGGGATGGGTTTCCAAACCTCAGAGTGGAAGCAGCTGCAAGGCCAATGAGACTGCACCCACTCACGAGGGCCACCCTGGGCATAAAAATGCATTGTGACCGACAGCCTGAGCATGCTTTCAAATAAACACTTTCAGTTGCACCTCCTGGATCCCGCATGCAGGCCCGGTATGCCTCTAGGCCCAAATCTAAACCCTTGGTGGGAATTTACAGGCACCCAGACCCAGAGCCCGTCTCTGGAATCCCTGTTTTGGGGCACCCCTAAGATGAAAAACAGCAATCTTCTCTTCCGCTAAAATGCCACCAAACTCTTGGGAGGCGTCAGGAACCTTGAGAGGAAAAATCTCCCATGGACCCATGAGACCACACCTGCATTCTGAGCCCATTGTGGAAACACAATCCAGACACAAACACTTGTGCCATCACCTTCGAGTCACCTGATTTACATTTCCTGATGATCTGCCCTCTAGATCTATTATTGGGCCTGCGATCACTCCTCCTCTATCGATAATCCGAGTATGTGTTTGCAGACTTCTCTCCCAAAACCATGGCTCACATGCCCTCCAGGATGGGGTCTCTTTAGCAACACCACAGGACTGTGCCTGCCATCCCCAAGGAAACTGGGCCCATCACAGTTGCCCAAACCATCCAGATTAGGAAAACCTGCAAGGTCCCTGAGCCGACACCAATAATGGTGGCCGCTCTGGACGCAAATGTGCAGTCAGAAACATCCTGATCACCTACATCTAGGCAGACACCCAAATCAATGGCCCTGAGTCAGAAGATTGAACCTAACATGCCCCTAGGACCTTTCGAACCCTAGTTTAGGTTTTTAGGCATCTGTACTCAGAGGCCTGTTCTGGAATACCAATTTATGATACAACATCTGTTCCCTGAGCCCCACAGCAGAACATATACTGTCCCCCGACAGAAACCATGTTCTTGGACCTGTGTCAAACCCTCAGGGTATATGAATCCTGCACAAGCCCTTAGTCAACAGCACATTCTAAGATATCCCTGGTAACAAACCAGCATTGTGACCCATCATCATGAGACTCCATGTCAAATCAAGGCCTTGGTACTTTGCCCCAGAGACACCAGATGAACCTGCCATATTCCTCAGCTGCAACGGTCAATGGAGGTGTGCATCCAGGCATCCATGCAGGAGTGCTCTACTAACCAAACTTTCCACATGGGTAACGCTGGTGCAAACAAACCACACTCCTCCTGTCCAGTAGAAGGAAACCTTGGTGTTTGGAGCATCTCACAAGCCCCAGCGTGGGAAATCTTCCATGGCCTCTTAACGCCACCCTTCATTTGTCCGTCTACATAGACACAAACTCCAGAGTGAGCAAGCATCTGACATCCGCCCTTACTCAGGTGCTGGATATTTGAATCAGCCACTGTACACTGGAACTGCCTTTCGCTTGGCACTAAATTAAAGGAGCTTGTGTTTACAATTCCATCCTAACCCTACTGGTCTGCTCACCCTCTTAATAGGGAATTCTGGAGCCACAACTCAGCATTCTGCCTTCCCCATAGAAAGAAGAAGGGCCTGGTGAATCTGCCCAGAAATTCCCCATGAAGATCAATCTACTTGGCCCTCGAGGAAACCCCGATTTATACTTTGCCTGGACAATAGTGATGTTTCTGACAGAGGCTGAGCCCCGACCTCGTGTCAGCCACCCAGCGTGTGAGGTCCTTATCCAGCATGTGAGAACGGCCATCACCCAGGGCCATCATCTCTACCCATCCTTGGTATTCAGGCATCTGTACCAGACATTTGCTGGAATCCCTACCAATGGGGGAACCTGAAGCAAAATAGAGATCTCCGCCTTCCCCATGGCAGGAAACCTGGCTGTTGAGATGGGTGTCTAACCCTCACTGGGGAGCCAGCTGCATGGCCAATGAGACCACAACCACTCCTGAGGGCCGCCCTGGGCACAAGCAAGCATTGTGACCCTCAGCTTGAGCATGCTTTCAAGCAAACGCTCTCAGGTGCACCTCCAGATTCCCGCATTGCATGCCTGGTATGCCCCTATGCTCAAATCCTAACCCTTGGTGGGATTTTACAGGCACACATACCCAGAGCCCTTCACTGGAATCCCTGATGGGGGCACCCTCAGATCGAAAACAGCACTCTTTTCTTCCCTGAGAAAGCCATCAAACTATTGGGAGCTGACAGGATCCATCAGAGGAAAAACCTCCCATGGACCCATGAGACCACACCTCCATTCTGAGGCCATCGTGGATACACAATCCAAGTACAATAGCCTGTGCTACACACTTCGAGTCACCTGATTTACAGTTCCTGATGTGCTGCCCTCTAGGTCTATGCATTGGGCCTGCGATCACCTCACCACTAAGCCTAAACCAAATTTCTGTTTGCAGACTTCTCTCCCAAAACCATGGCTCACATGCCCACCAGGATGGGTTCTCTGGAGTCACACCACAGGACTGTGCCTGCCATCCCCAAGGAAACTGTCCCCATCACAGTTGCCCAAACCCTCCAGATTAGGAGGACCTGCAAGGCTCATGAGCCCACCCCAATATTGGAGGCCGCTCGGGATTCAAATCCACAGTCTGAAACACCCTGATCACCTCCTTCCAGGCAGACACCAAAGTCAATGATCCTGAGTCAGATGATTGAATCTGACATGTCCCCACTACCTCATTGGAAGCCTAGATTGGCTTTTCAGGCATCTGTCCTCAGAGTCCTCTTCTGGAATACCAACTTATGTTACAACATATGGTCCCTAAGCCCCACAACAGAACATCTCCTGTCGCCAGATGGAAGCCGTGTTCTTGGACCTGTGTCAAACCTTCAGAGTATATGAATACTGCACAGCCCCTTAGCCACCAGAACATTCTAAGGACTTCCTGGTAACAAACTAGCGTTGTGACCCATCTTCATGAGACTCCATATCAACTCCTGGCCTTGGTACTTTGCCCCAAGCCAGCAGAACGAACCTGCCATGTTCCTCAGCTGCAATGGTCAATGGAGGTATGTATTCCAGGCATCCATGAGGTAGTTCTCTGCTACCCAAACATTCCACATGGGGGATCCTGGAGCAAACAAACCAGACTGCCACTCTCCGGTAGAACGAAACCTTGCTGCTTAGAGCATTTCACAAGCCCCAGCGTGGTAAATCCTCCATGGCCTCTTGATGCCACCCCTCCACTTGTCGGTCATCATAGACAAACTACAGCATGAGCAAACATCTGACGTCTGCCCTTACTCAGGTGCTGGATATTGCAATCAGCTGCTGCACACTGGAACTGCCTTTCATTTGACTGAATTTAACCTTATATTGGGTTTACAATTCCATCCTCACCCTCCTGGTCCACAAGCCCTCTTGAGAGGGAATTCTGGAGCCACAACGCAATATTCTGCCTTCCCCATAGAAAGAAAAAGGGCCCGGTGAACTGCCCAGAAACCCCACCTGAGGATCAATCTGCTAGGCCCTAGAGGTAACACTGATTTATAGGCTGCCCTGGCCATTAGTGCTGTGTCTGACAGATCCTGAGCCCCGACCTCTTGTCAGCCACTCAGAGGGCAGAGACAATATCCAGTATGTGAGACTGGCCATGGCCAATGGATAACATCACTAACCATCCTTGGTATTCAGGCATCTGTCCCATACCTTTGCTGGAATCCCTACCAATGGGGAAACCTGAAGCAAAATAGAGAAATCCTTCTTCCCCATGGCAGGAATCCTGGCTTTTGGGATTGATGTCCGACCCTCAGAATGGGAGCCAGCTGCATGGCAAATGAGACTACGCCCACTCCTGAGGGTCACCCTGGGCAGAAGCAGGCATTGTGACCCTCAGTCTGAGCATGCTTTCAAACAAACGCTCTGAGTTGCACCTCCAAGATCCTGCATTGCAGGCCTGGTATGTCCCTACGCCCAAATCCTAACCCTTGATGTGATTTCCCAGGCGCCCATACCCAGAGCCTGTCACTGGAATCCCTGTTTGGGCACACCCTTAAGATGGAAAACATCACTCTTCCCTACCCCGAGAAAGGCACCAAAGTATTGTGAGCCTCCAGGATCCTTAGAGGAAAAATTTCCCATGGACCCATGAGACTGCAGCTGCATTCTGAGGCCATCATGGACACACAATTCAGATACAATAGCCTGTGCTACCGCCTTCGAGTCACCTGATTTACAGTTCCAGACGAGCTGCCATCCATGTTTACCCATTGGGCCTGTGATCACCTCACCATTAACCCTAACCCGAGTTTGGGTTTGAGACTTCTCTCCCAAAACCATGGCTCACATGCCCTCCAGGATGGGGTCTCTGGAGCCACACCACAGGAATGTGCCTTCCATTCCAAAAATACTGTGTCCGTCACAGTTGCCCCAAACCTCCAGATTAGGAGAACCTGCAATTCCCCTGAGCCCAGCCCAATATGAGAGGCTGCTCTGGAAGCAAATGTACATTCGACACCCTGATCACCTCCATCCAGGTAGACACCCAGTCAATGATCCTGAGTCAGAAGATTGAACCTGACATGCCCCTAGGACCTCATATAAACCCTAGATTAGGGTTTTAGTCATCTGGCCTCAGAGGCCTGTTCTGGAATACGAATATGTTACAACATATGGTCGCTAAGCCCCATAATAGAATATTTCCTCTCCCCAGAAGGAATCCTTGCTCATGGACCTGTGTCAAACCCTCAGGGTAGAAGATTACTGAATGGCCCCTTAGCCACCAGCACATTCTAAGATCTCCCTGGTAAAAAACCACCATTGTTCCCCATGTTCTTGAGATTCCATGTCAAATCAAGTCCTTGGTACTTCACCCCAGAGCCACCAGAATGAACCTGTCATGTTCCTAAGCTGCATGTTCCTAACCTGGACATTCCTATGCAGGCATCCATGCAGAAGTGCTCTACTACCCAGTCTTTCCACATGGGGCACCCTGGAGCAAACAAACCAGAATGGCCCTTTCCAGTAGAAGGCAACATTCTGTCTGGAGCAGCTCACAAGCCCCAGCATAAGAAATCCTCCATGGCCTCTTGACACCATGCCTGCATTTGTTGGTCATCATAGCCTGAGCAAACTCCAGCATGAACAAACATCTGACACCCATCCTAACTCAGGTGTTGGATTTTCGATTCAAACGCTGCACACTGCAACTGCCTTTCTCTTGACACTGAATTAAACCATAGACTGGATTTACAATTCCATCCTCACCCTCCTGGTCCACAAGCGCTCTTGAGAGGGAATTCTGGAATCACAACACAATATTCTGCCTACCCCATAGAAAGAAAAAGGGCCTGGTGAGTCCGCCCAGAAACTCCACATGAGGATCAATCTGCTCAGTGCTCGAGGGAACCCCGATTTATAGGCTGCCCCAGGCACTAGTGTTGTGTCTGACAGAGCATGATCCAAGAATAGTGTCAGCCACCCAGAGATCAGGGCCCGTATCTAGCATGTGAGACTGGCCATGGCCTAAGTCTGTCTTCTGTAACCATCCTTGGTTTTCAGGCATCTGTCCCCAGATCTTTGCTGGAATCCCTGCCAATGGGGGAATCTGAAGCACAATCGAGAATTCCTCCTTCTCCATGGCAGGAGTCCTGGAAGTTGGGATGGGTGTCCAACCATCAGAGTGGGAGCCAGATGCATGGCCAATGAGACCACACTCACTCCTGAGGCTTCACTACGCACAAGCAGACATTGTGACCCTCAGCCTGAGCATGCTTTCAAACAAGCCCTCTCAATTGTACCTCGAGGATCCTGCATTGTAGGCCTGGTACTCTGCTAGCCCCAAATCTTAAATGTTGGTGGGATTTTCCAGGCACCCAGACCCAGAGCCCGTCTCTGGAATCCTTGTGTTGTCACACCCCTAACATAGAAAATACCACTCTTCCTTTTCCCAAAAAAGCCACCAAACTATTGGGAGCCACCTGGATCCTTAGAGAGGAAAAATCTCCCATGGATCCATGAGAGCAAGCCTACATTCCGAGGCCATCCTGGACACACAGTCCAGATAAAAAAGCCTGTGAAACCACTTTCAAGTCACTCGGTTTGCAGTTCCTGACGAGCTGCCCTCCAGGTCTATGCATTGGGCCTGCGATCACCTCGCCACTAGCAATAACCCAAGTTTGTGTTTGCAGACTTCTCTCCCAAAACCATGGTTCACATGCCCTCCAGGTGGGGGTCTCTGGAGTCACACCACAGCACTATGGCGCCTTCCCCAAGGAAAGTATTCCCGTCACAGTTGCTCAAACCCTCCAGATTAGGAGAAACCTGCAAGGCCCCTGAGCCCATCCTAATACTGGAGGCCGCTCTGGACACAATGCGCAGTCTGAAACACCCTTATCACCTCCATCCAGACAGACACCCAAGTATATCATCCTGAGTCAGAAGATTGAACCTGACATGCCCCAAGGACTTTATTGGACCCCTAGATTAGTTTTTCAGTCATCTGTCTTCAGAGGTCTGTTCTGGAGTACCTACTTTTGATACAACCTGTGGTCACTGAGCCCCACAACAGAAGATCTCCTGTACCCAGACGGAATCTGTACTCTTGGACCTGTGTCAAACCCTCAGGGTAGATGAATCCCGCACGGCCCCTTAGCCACCAGAACATTCTAAGATCTCCCTGGTAACAAACCAGCATTGTTGCCCATGTTCATGAGATTCCACATCAAATCAAGTCTTTGGTACATTGCCCGAGAGCCACCAGAATGAACCAGCCATGTTCCTAACCTGCAATGGTCAGTGGACGTGTGCTTTCCAGGCATCCATGCGGGAGTGCTCCGCTACCCAATCTTTCCACATGGGGGAACCTGGAGCAAACAAACCAGACTGGCCCTGTCCGGTAGAAGGAAACCTTCTGTTGGTAGCATCTCACAAGCCCCAGCGTGGGAAATTCTCCATGGCCTCTTGACACCACCCCTCCATTTCTCGGTCATCATAGACACAAACTCCAGCATGAGCAAGCATCTGACATCCGCCCTTACTCAGGTGCTGGGTTTACTATTCACCCACTGCACACTGGAACTGCCTATTGCTTGGCACTGAATTTAACCATAGATTGGGTTTATAATTTCATTCTCACCCTCCTGTTCTGCAAGCTCCCTTGATAGGGAATTCTGGAGCCACAAAGCAACATTCTGCCTTCCCCATAGAAAGAAAAAAAGCCTGGTGAGTCTGCCCAGAAACTCCACATGAGGATCAATCTGCTCAATGCTCGAGGGAACCACGATTTATAGGCTGCCCTGGGCACTAGTGCTGTGTCTGACAGAGCCTGTGCCAAGACGTAGTGTCAGCCTCCCAGATATCAGGGCCCATATCCAGCATGTGACACTGGCCATGGCCCAAGTCTGTCATATCTACCCATCTTTGGTATTCAGGCATCTGTCCCCAGACCTTTGCTGGAATCCCGGCCAATGTGGAAACCTGAAGCACAATAGAGACTCCTCCTTCCCCATGGTAGGAATCCTAGCTGTTGGCATGGGTATCCAACCCTTAAAGTGGGAGACAGCTGCATGGCCAGTGAGACCACGCCCAATCATGCGGGGCAGCCTGGGCACAAGCAGGCATTGTGACTCTCTGCCTGAGCATGCTTTCAAACAAACGCTCTCAGTTGCACTGTCAGGATCCTGCATTGCAGGCCTGCTACGCCCCTAGGCCCAAATGCTAACACATGGTGGGATTTTCCAGTGGCACAGACCCAGTCGTTTCTCTTGAATCCCTGTCCTGGGGCACCCCTAAGATGGAAAATAGCACTCTTCCCTTCCGCGAAAAAGCCATCAAACTATTGGGAGCCACCAGGATACTTAGGAAAAATATCCCATGGATCCATGATAACACACCAGCATTCTGAGGCTATCCTGGACACACAATCCAGATATAAAAGCTTGTGCTTCTTCCTCCGAGTCACCCGACTTACAGTTGCTGATGAGCAGCCCTCCAGATCTACTCATTGCCCTCTGAAAATCCTGAAACTAACCATAACCCGAGTTTGGGTTTGTAGACTTCTCTCCCAAAACCATGTGGGGTCTGTAGCCACACCACAGGACTGTCCCTGCCATTCCCAAGGAAACGTTGCCCTTTACATTTACCCACACCCTCCAGATTAGGAGAAACCTGCAAGGCCCCTGATCACACCCCACTGTTGGAGCCTCCTCTGGATGCAGATGTGCAGTCTGAAATACCCAGATCACCTACCTCCAGGCAGACAGCCATGTAAATGGTCCTGTGTGAGAAGATTGAACCTGACATGCCCCTAGGACCTATTGGAACCCTAGATTAGGTTTTCAGGCATCTGCCCTCGGAGGACTGTTCTGGAAAACCAACTTATGATACAACATGTGGACCCTGAGCCACACAACCGAACATCTCCTGTCCCCAGAAGGAAACTGTGCTCTTCAACTTGTACCAAACCTTCAGGGTAGGATAATCCTGCATGGCCCCTTAGCCACCAGCACATTCTAAGATTTCCCTGGTAAAACTTGCATTGGGACCAATCTGCAAGAGATTCCATGTAAACTAAGGTCTTGGTACTTCGCCCAAGAGCAACCAGAATGAACCTTCCATGTTCTTCAGCGACAATGGGGAATGGAGGAGTGCTTTCCAGGCATCCATACGGGAGTGCTCTGATAACCAAAATTTCCACATGGGGGACCCCATAGCAAACATACTAGACTAGACATGTCCAGTAGAAGGAAACCTTGCTGTTTGGAGCATCTCACAAGCCTCAGCATGGGAAATCCTCCATGGCCTCTTGACACCACTTCTCCATATGTCGGTCATTATAGACACATAATCCAGTGTGAGCAAACATCTTTCATCCACCCTTACTCAGGTGCTGGATGTCTCGAGTGAGCTGCTTAACATTGGAACTGCCTTCTGCTTGGAACTGAATCTAACCATAGCTTGTGTTAACAATTCCATCATCACCCTACTGGTCCCCTAGCCCTCTAGATAGGGAATACTGGAGCCACAATACAGCATTCTGACTTCCCCATAGAAAGAAGAAGTGCCTGGTGAGACTGTCCAAAAACCCCACATGTGGATCATCTGCTCAGCCCATGCAGATCCCCGATTTATAGGCTTCCCAGGCCACTAGTTCTGTTTCTGACAAGGCCTGAGCACTGACCTCGTGTCAGCCAACCAGAGATCGGGGACCATATCCTGCATGTGAGACCGGCCATAGCCCAATCCGTCCTCTCTACCCATCCTTGGTATTCGGCCATCTGTCCCCAGAACTTTGCTGGAATCTCTGCCAATGGTGGATCCTGAAGCCCAATAGAGAACTGCTCCTTCCCCATGGCAGGAAAACTAGCCTTTGGATGGGTGTCCAACCATCAGAGAGGGAGCCAGCTGCATGGGCAATGAGACCATGCCCACTCCTGAAGGGCGCCCAGGAACAAACATGCATTGTGACCCTCAGAATGAGCATGCTTTCAAACAAGACTTCTCTATTGCACCACCAGGATCCCACATTGCAGGCCAAGTACGCCCCAAGGCCCAAATCTTAACCCTTCATGGGAAATTCTTGGCGCCCAGACCCAGAGCCCGTCTGTTTTGAGACCTGATTTGAGGCACCCCTAAGATAAAAAACTGCACTCTTTCCTTCCCCGAAAAAGCTATTAAACAATTGGGAGCCACCAGGATCCTTCGAGAGGAAAAATCTAGCATGGACCCTTAAGACCACTCCTGCATTCTGAGGCCATCCTGGAGAAAGAATGCAGATAGAAAAGCCTGTGCTACTGCCATCTAATCACCCTAATTACAGTTCCTGACAAGCTGCCCTCCTGGTCGATGCACTGGGCCTGCGATCACTGCACCACTAAGCCTAATCTGAGCTTTCATTTGCAGAATTCTCTCCCAAAACCATGGCTCGTATGCCCTCCAGGATGGGGTATCTGGAGCCACTCCAGAGGACTGTGCCTGCCATCCCCAAGGAAACTTTTACCATCACAGTTGCCTAAATCCTACATATTAGGAGAAACCTGCAAGGCCCCTGAGCCTACCCCAATAATGGAAGTGGCTCTCGATGCAAATGCATGGTATAAAACACCCTGATCACCTACATCCAGGCAGACACTCAAGCCAATGGTCCTGAGACAGAAAATTGAACCTGACATGCCCCTAGGACATCATTAGAACCCTAGATTAGGTTTCAGGCATCTGTGCTCAGAGGCCTGTTCTGGAATACCAAGTTAGGATACAACATGTGGACCCTGAGGCACAGAGCAGAACATCCTTGGCCCCAGAAGGAAACCGCACACTTCGACCTGTACCAAACCCTCAGGGTAGGAGAATCCTGCATGGCACCTTAGCCAACAGCACATTCTAAGATCTCCCTGGTAACAAACCAGCACTGTGACCCATGGGAAAGAGATTCCATGTCAACTCAAGGGCTTGGTACTTCGCCCAAGAGCCACCAGAATGAACCTTCCACGTTCTTCAGCTGCAATGGTCAATGGAGGAGTGCTTTCCAGGCATCCATGCGGGAGAGCTCTGTTATCCAAACTTTCCACATGGGGGACACCGGAGCAAAAAACTAGACTCCACCTGTCCAGTAGAAGGAAACCTTGCTATTTGGAGCATCTCAAAAGACTCAGCGTGGGAAATCCTCCATGGCCTTTTGACACCACCCCTCCATTTCTCGGTCATCATAGACACAAACTCCAGTGTGAGCAAACGTCTGACATCCGGCTTTACTCAGGTGCTGGATGTCTCGAATAAGGCGGTGCACATTGGAATAGCTTCCGCTTGGCACTGAATTTAACCATAACTTGTGTTTACAATACCATCCTCACCCGACTGGTACCCAAGCCCTCTTGGTAGGGAATTCTGGAGACACAACACAGCACTCTGCCTTCCCCATAGAAAGAGGAAGTGCCTGGTGAGTCTTCCCAAAAACCCCACATGAGGAAAAATCTCCTCAGCCCTCGAGGGAACCCGAATTTATAGGCTACCCTGGCCACTAGTGCTGTACCTGAAAGAGCTTGAGCCCCAGCCTCCTGTCAGCCTCCCAGTGAGTGGACCCCATGTCCAACATGTGAGACTGGCCATGGCCCAAGTCCGTCCTCTCTACCTATCCTTGGTATTCAGTCATATGTCCCCAGACCTTTGCTGGAATCCCTGACAATGGCAAACCTGAAGCACAAAAGAGAACTCCTCCTTCACCATGGCAGGTAACTGGACTGTTGGGATGGGTGAGCAACCCTCAGAGTGGGAGCCAGCTACATGGCCAATGAGAACATGCCCACTCTTGAGGGCTGCCCTGGGCACAAACAGGGATTGTGACCCTCAATCTGAGCATGCTTTCAAACAAGCCCTCTCAGTTGTACCACCAGAATCCCGCATTGCAGGCCTGGGACACCCCTAGGCCCAAATCCTAACCCTTGGTGGGATTTTGCAAGTGCTCAGATCCAGAGCATATCTCTGGAATCCCTGTTTTGGGGCACCCCTAAGATGGAAAACAGCATGTGTCCCTTCCCCAAAAAAGCCACCAAACTTTTGGGAGTCGCCAGGATCCTTGAGAGGAAAAATCTCCCATGGACCCATGAGATCACAACTGCATTCCGAGGCCATCCTGGATACTCGATCCAGATACAAAAGCCTGTTCTTCTGCCTTCGAGTCACCTAATTACAGTTCCTGACAAGCTGCCTTAAAGGTCTATGCATTGGGCCTGTGGTCACCTCCCCAATAACCCTATCCTGAATTTGTGTTTGCAGACTACTCTCCCAAAACAATGGCTCATATGTCATCCAGGACGGGGTCTATGGAGCCACACCACAGGACTGGGCATGCCATCCCCAAGGAAACTGCCCTGGTGATGGGCAATTGGACAACCCAAACTCTCGTTAAGACTGGTGGCCTAGGGGCATGGCCAGCCCCATAAGCAGGCTCTTGGTCCATCCTCTGAGACGACTTACTTGAGGACAGGGTCACACTGAGTGTCACAAAGCGTGTTTGAGCCATCGAGGCCCTCAACATGGGTGGGACCTCATGGGCCACACTGGTTTCTCCTACACTGAACATTGGACAACATGCCAACCAAAAGGTTTCTGGCCATGGAAAAGGAGGAGTTCTGATTTCTACAACATGTTCACCCCTCTACAGTGATTGGAGATAAGCTCTAAGTTCTATAGCCTGAAAACTGAGGTTGGGAAGTGATGCCGACCTAAGGCCATGGCGGGTTGAGTGTCTTGTGGGCCAGGGTTGAGGGCTTGTGGGCCAAGAGTGTGAGGACGAAAATCTGAGAACACAAGCGAGGCTTAGGTTTTGAGGCGAGGGCCCAGCAGGCACCCTCTGCAGAGATGATTCGAGATCGTGCACCTGAAGCCAGGGCGAGGATCAGACGTTGGCTCAGGTTGGTTTCTGTCCATGACATCCCCTTCATGAAGGGGAGGGTCTCACGAGGCCATGGAGGTTTTCCCATGATGGGAGTTGTGAGATGCTCCAAACCGCAATGATTCCTTCTGTGTGACAGTTGAGACCTGTTGGATGGCTCCAGGACGACCCATAAGGAAGTTCTCCAGAGCAGGGTTCTAAGGATGGATGCCTGTGCAGCCCACCTCCCATTCCAGTTGTCTCCTAGTGACAATGCTAGTTCGATCTGCTGGCTCTGGGTGAGCAACTGAGGGGGCTGAGTTGAAATGGACTCTCCTGAGGATGGGCCATAATGTGTGTTAGTGTCCATGGAGACCTTGGAATAGGGCGGTAGATCCAGGGACATGAAGAATATTCATACCGGGAGGTTTTGGCAGAGCTCCAAGGAGTTCCTTTCCTATGTGGAGACGAGAGTTGTTTTGATGAGTGCCTAAAGAATCTCCCATATACTGGTATTGGAAACCAGGCCTCGGAGGAGAGATGCTGGGAAACAAAAGCAATGGATCTGGTTAGGGCTTAGGTGCCTATCCAGTTCAATCTTCTTCTCTGGGGATAACTGTCTACGTGTCGGAAGGGAGGTAGTTGTTCAGCTTGTGTCAGATCTCCCCTGTTATTTTGGATGGTCTACAATATTGCAATGGCCTTGGGGACATGGGAGGTTTCTCCTAATCTGTAGGGTGTGGCCAATGGAATGTGCAGAATTCCCCTGGAGAGGTCAGGCACAGTCCTGAGGTGTGGCTCTAGAGGCACCAGCCTGGAGGGTGTGTGGGCCAGGACAGTGGGGGCAGAAGTCTGAAAACACAAACTCGGCTTAGGATTTGGGACGTAGGTATGGCAGGCCTGATCTACAGACCATGAGAAGAACTCTTCCGGATATGAACAAAGGGTGAGTGTGAGGTGATTGCTCAGGTTTTGTCTCTGCATTTGTGTCAACAATGTGGGTGGAATGTCGGCATGGCCTCATGGGCCATGGACGGGTTTCCTTCTCTGGGGATTTGGCACAATCCCAAGAGTTTGGGTACAGTCTGTGGGATGGGAGGAGTCCTTTCTGTTTTTTAACCTCATGTGTCCCACCAAAAGAGGGATTCCAGAGCAGAGCCCTTCGGAGGGGCAATTGGACAACCCCACCTCTGGTTAAGTTTGGGGCCTGGGGTCATGACAAGCCCCATATGCAGACTATTGGTCCAACCTCTGAGCAGCCTTCCTTGAGGACAGGGATGATGCTGAGGGTCACAATGCGTATTTGTGCCCAATGAGGCCCTCAAATATGGGCGGGGCCTCATGGGCCACGCTGGTTTCTCCAACACTAAACATTGGGGAACATGCCAAACACAATGTTTCCGGCCATGGGGAAGCAGGAGTTCTAATTTCTGTATCACGTTCACCCCTGGGAAGTGATTACAGATAATAAGGTCTAGGTTCTGAAGCCTGAAAACCGAGGTTGGGAAGAGATGAAGACCTAGGGACCTGGTGCGTCCGATGAGCTCAGTGTGTGGCCAAATGTTGAGTGTCAGTCTGGAGATGCGGGCTCAGGCTGTGTAAGACAGGGCTTTCATGCCCAGGGTAGACTGTGTAATTGGGTTGCAGTCGAGTGGCATGCAGGTTGGTCCTCATTTGGGGTTTCTGGGTAGTTCCATAGGGCAATGTTTTTCTTCTGGAGGGCAGGCAGAATACAGCATTGTGTCTCCAGAATTCCTAAACTGGATGCCTTGTGGGCCAGGAGTGTGAGAATGGAAGTCTGAGAACACAAGTTAGGCTTATGTTTTGGGGTGAGGACATGGCAGGCACACTCTGAAGAGCTGAAACGAGATCTCGTGCACCTGAAGCCAGGGCAAATATTAGACATTTGCTCAGGTTGGAGTTTCTGTCCATGGTGGCCCCTTTTTAAAGGGGAGTGTCTCATGAGGCCACGGAGGTTTTCCTTGTATCCTTTCGACAAGACAGGTTCGATCTGTTGGCTCTGGGGGAGCAACCGAGGGGGTTGAGTTGAAATGGACTCTCTTGTGGATGGCTCATAATGTGGGTTTGTGTTCATGGAGACCTTGGAATGGGGAGGTGGCACCGGGACACTGAAGGATACTCCTAACCGGAGGTTTTTACAAAGCTCCAACCAGCAAGTTTCCTAGGTGGAGATGAGATTGGTTCTGATTGGTGCCTCAGGAAAACCCCATATGCTCGTATTGGAAAAGAGGCCTCTGAGAGAAATGCCTGGAAACCAAAGCAATGGATCTGATTAAGGCCTAGGGGCCTGTCCAGTTCAATATATTTCTCTGGGGAAATCTGTCTATGGGTCTGAGTGGTGGTAGTTGTTCCGCTGGTGTCAGATCGCCCCTGTTTCTCCCGAGCGGCCTACATTATTGTTATTGCCTTGGGTACTTTGAAGTTTTCTCCTAATCTGTAGGATTTCAGCCAATGGAATTGGCAGAATTCCCTTGGAGAGGGCAAGCACAGTTCTGAGTTGTGGATCCACGGGCCCCAGCATGAAGGGTGTGTGGGCCAGGGCTGTGGGGACAGAAATCTGAAAACACAAACTCAGCTTAGGTTTGGGGAGCTAGGTTAGGCATGCCCGATCTACAGACCGTGAGGGAACTCTTTGGGATATGAAGAAAGGGCTAGTGTGAGGCACTTGCTCAGAGTTTTGTGTCTGGATTTTGTGTCACCGATGGCCGTGCTATGTAGAGGTGGCCTCATGGGCCATGGTCGACTCTCCCTCTCTGGGATTTGGCCCAATTCCAAGAGTTTGGGTTAATTCTGTGGGATAGGCGGAGTCCTTTCTGCTTTTTTATCTCAGGAGTCCCACCAAAAGAGGGATTCCAGAGCAGAGCACTGGGAAGAGGCAATTGGATAACCCGAACTCTGGTTAAGATTGGGGGCTTAAGGGCATGAACGCCCCATATGCGGGCCCTTGGTCCAGCAACTGAGAGGCCTTACTTGAGGACAGGGAACACGCTGAGGATCACAATGCGTGTTTGTGCCCAACGCGGCCGGCAAGCATGGATGAACCCTCATGGGCAAGGCTGGTTTCTCCTACACTGAAAGTTGGAAACATGTCAACCACAAGGTTTGTGGCCCTGAGGAAGGAGGAGTTCTGATTTCTACATCACATTCACCCTTGGGCAGTGAATGGACATAAGGTCTAGGTTCTGAAGCCTGAAAAGCTAGGTTGGGAAAAGATGGTGACCTAAGGCCATGGTGGGTCTGATGTGCTCAGTGTGCGGCCAGCTGTCTGGGTGTAGATCAGGAGGTCTGGGCTCAGGCTGTGTCACAGTGGGCATTAGTACTCAGGGTAGGCTGTATAATGGGGGTATAGTCAAGTGGCGTGCAGGTTGATCCTCATTTGGGTCTGGAATCCAAACAATGGATCCGATTAGGGCCTAGGGGCCCGTCTGGTTAAAGTTCTTCTCTGGGGATATCTGTCTCCAGGTCTGAGTGGAGGTAGTTGCTCAGATGGTGGCATATCGCCCCTTTTTGTCCTGTGGAATGGGCAGAATTCCCTTGGAGACGGCAGGCACAGTCCTGAGGTGTGGCTCCAGGGGCCCAAGCATGGAGGGTTTGTGGACCAGGGCTTTGGGGACAGAAGTCTGAAAACACGAATTTGGCTTAGGTTTGAGGACAAAGGTATGGCCGGCCCGAAATACAGCCCACATGGAGAAATCTTCAGCATATGAAGAAAGGGTGAGAGTGACGCACTTGCTCAGGCTTTTGTCTCTGGATTTAGTGTCAAAGATAGCCGTGGAATGTCAGCGTGGCCACATGGGCCATGGACAAGTCTCCCTCTCTGGGGATTTGGCCCAATACAAGAATTTGGGCTCATTCTGTTGGATGGGAGGAATTCTTTCTTTCTTTCTTTCTTTCTTTCTTTTTCTTTCTTTCTTTCTTTTTCTTTCTTTCTTTCTTGATTGCTTTCTTTCTTTTTAACCTAAGTTGTCCCACCAAAAGAGGGATTCCAGAGCAGAGCCTTGGGGAGGGGCATCTGGAAATCTCGACATCTGGTTAAGACTGGGGGCCTTGGGGCATGGCAAGCCCTATATGTGGGTTCTTGTTCCAGCCATTGAGTGGACTTCCTTTAGGACAGGGCTCACTATTAGGGACACAATGCATGTTTGTGATCAACGCAGCCCCAAAGCATTGGCGGGGCCTCATTGGCCATGCTGTTTTCTCCTACACTGCATGTTAGACAACATGCCAACCACAAGCTTTCTTGCCATGGGGAAGGAGGAGTTCTGATTTCTGCATCACGTTCACCCCTGGGCAGTGATTGGAGATAAAGGTCTAGGTTATGAAGCCTGAAAACCTAGGATGGGAAGAGATGATGACCTTAGGCCATGGCGGGTGCCATGTGCTCAGTGTGCGGCCAGCTGTCTGGGCATCTGTCAGGAGGTCTGGGTTCAGGCTGTGTCAGACAGGGCATTAGTGCCCAGGGTAGGCTGTATCATTGGGGTACAGTTGAGTGGCCTGCAGGTTGATCATCATTTGGGTTTTCTGGGAAGCCCCATAAGGCAACGTTTTTCTTCTGGAGGGCAAGCAGTGCTGCATGGTGTATCCAGAATTCCCAAATTGGAGAGCTTTTTGGACAGGAGTGTGAGGACGAAAATCTGAGAGCACAAGTTAGTCTTAGGTATTGGGGAGAGGGCAGGGCAGGCACACTCTGTAGAGCTAAATTGAGATCTCGTGCATCTGACGTCAGGGGAGGATCAGACGTTGGCTCACGTTGGAGTTTCTTTCCATGATGGCCCCTTCATGAATTGGGGGGGGGGCAATCAGGAGTCCATTGAGGTTTTCCCATGATGGGAATTGTGAGATGCTCCAAACCACAAGGATTCCTTCTGCAGTACAATTGATACCGGTTGGATGGCTCCAGGACATCCCATAGGAAACGATTCCAGAGGAGAGGACTAAGGATGGATGCCTAGGCAGACCGCCTTGCATTCCAACTGTCTCCTAGCAAAAAGACTTGTTTGATCTGCTGGCTCTGGAGGAGCAACCGAAGGAGCTGTGTTGAAATGGAACCTCCTGTGGATGGGTCATAATGTGGGTTTGTGTCCATGGAGACCTTAGAATGGGGAGGTGGCACCAAGGCCCTGAAGGATTCTCCTAACTGGAGGTTTTGACACAGCTCCAAAGAGCATATTTAAAATATGGAGACGACATTTGTTCTGATTGGTGCCTCAGGAAACCCAATATGCTGTTATTGGAAACCAGGCCTCTGGGGAAAGATGACTGGAAACCAAAGCAATGGATCTGATTAGTGCCTAGGGGCCTGTTGGGTTCAATGTTTTTTCTCTGGTGATATCTGCCTACAGATCTGAGTCTAGGTAGTTGTTTGGCTGTTGGCAGATCGCCCCTGTTTGTCCTGGGTGACCTACACTATCGGGATAACTTCAGGGATTTTGGAGGTTCCTATAATTTGTACAGTTGTGACCAATGGAATGGTCAGAATTCCCTTGGAGAGGGAAGGCACAGTCCTGAGTTGGGCTCCAGGGGCCCCAGCCTGGAATGTGTGTGGGCCAGGGCTGTGGGGACAGAAGTCTGAAAACACAAACTCGGCTTAGGTTTGGGGAGCTAGGTTAGGCAGGCCCTATCTGCAGACCATGAGGAGAACTCATTGGTATATGAAAAAGGGCGAGTATGAGGAGCTTGCTCAGGCTTTTGTCTGTGGATTTTGTGTAACCTATGGCCGTGCAATGTTGAGTTGGCCTCATGGGCCATGGACGAGTCTCTCTCTCTGGGGATTGCTCCTATCCTAAGAGTTTGGTGTCATTCTGTGCGATGGGAGGAGTCTTTCCTGTTTTTTTTTTTTTTTTTTTTTTTTTTTTTTTACCTCAGGAGTCCCACGAAAAGATGAATTCCAGAGCAGAGCCCTGGAGAGGTTACTGGACACCCTGACCTCTGGTTAAGATTGGGGGCCTAGGGGCATGGGAGCTCCATATGCGGGCTCTTTTTCCAGCCACTGAGAGGTCTTATTTGAGGAAAGGGATCACACTGAGCGTCACAATTCGTGTTTGTGCAAATACACGGCTCTCAAGTATGGGTGGGGCTTCATGGGTCACACTGGTTTCTTCTACACTGAACGTTGGACAATATGTCAAACACAACGTTTCTGGCTATGGGGAGGGCGGAGTACTGATATCTGCATCACGATCACCCTGGGAAGTGTTAGGATATAAGGTCTAGGTTCTGAAGCCTGAATACCAAGGTTGGGAAGAAATGACGACCTAAGGCCATGGCAGGTGATGTGCTCAGTGTGCGGCCAGTTGTCTGGGATTCAGTCCAGACGTCCGGGCTCAGGCTGTGTCAGACAGGGCAGTAGTGCTCAGGGTAGACTGTAAAATCAAGGTACAGTCGAGTGGTGTGTAGGTTGATCCTCATTTGGGGTTTGTGGGTAGCCCCAGAGGGCAATATTTTTCTTCTGGAGGGCAGGCAGAGTGCTCATTTGTGGCTCCAGAATTACCAAATTGGATGTCTTGTGGGTCAGGAATGTGAGGACGGAAGTCTGAGAATACAAGCTACGCTTAGGTTTTGGTGCAAGGGCATGGCAGGCACACTCTGTAGAGCTGAATTGAGATCTCGTGCATCTGAAGTCAGGGCGAGGATCAAACGTTGGCTCAGGTTGGAGTTTAAGTCCATGATGACCCCTTCATGAAGGGGAAAATCTCACGAGACCATGGAGGTTTTCCCATGATGGGAGTTGTGAGATGCTCCAAACCGCAAGGATTCCTTCTGTGGAACTGTCGAGAACTGTTGGATGGCTCCAGGACGTCTCAGACAGAACGATTCCAGAGCAGGGATCTAAGGAAGGATGTGTGGGCAGCCCGTCTCACATTCTAATTATCTCCTAGTGACAAGGTAGTTTTGATCTGCTGGCTGTGGGGGAGCAAAAGAGTGCTCTGAGTTGCAATGGACTCTCCTGTGTTTGGGTCATAAAGTGGGTTAGTGTCCATGGAGACCATGGAATGGGGCATTGACTATGGGGCCTTGAAGGATTCTCCTAAAGGGATGTTTCGACACAGCTCCGAAGAGCAAGTTTCCCATGTGGAGATGATATTTATTCTGATAGGTACCTCAGGAAATCCCCATATGCTGGTATGGGTAACCAGGCCTCTGAGGAGAGATACCTGGAAATCAAAGCAATAGATCCAATTAGGGCCTACAGGCATGTCCGGTTCAATCTCCTTCTCTTGGGATATCTGTCTATGGGTCTGAGTGGATGTGGTTGCTAAGCTTGTGTCAGATCACCCCTGTTTGTCCCAGGCGACACACAGTATTGGGATGGCCTCAGAGACTTTGGAAGTTTCTCCTGATCTGTAGTGTTGGGGCCAATGAAATGGGCAGAATTCCCATGGAGAGTGCCGGCACAGTCCTGAGGTGTGGCACCAGGGGTCCCAGCATGGAGGGTGTGTGGGCCAGGGCTGTGGGTACAGAAGTCTGAAAACACAAACTCGCCTTTGGTTTGGGGATGTGGGTATGGAAGACACAATCTACAGACGGTGAGGAGAACTCTTCATGGTATGAACAAAGGGCGAATGGGAGGCGCTTCCTCAAGCTTTTGTCTCTGGATTTTCTATCAACGATAGCCGTTGAATGTCGAGGTGACTTCATCGGCCATGGACGAGTATCCTTTTCTGGCAATTTGGCCCGATCCCAAGAGTTACGGGTCATTCTTTGGGATGGGAGGTGTCTTTTATGTTTTTTTTTCCTTTTGCTTTTGTTTTTGTTTTTGTTTTTTACCTCAGGTGTCCACAAAAGAGGGATTCCAGAAGAGATGCCTGGGGAGTGGCGACTGTACAACCTGACATGTGGTTTAGAATAGGGGCCTAGGGGCCTGGCAAGCCCCATATGCTGGCTCCTGGCCCAGCCACTGAGAAGCCTTACTTGAGGACAGGGCTCATGCTGAGTGTCACAATGCGAGTTGGTGCCCAACCTGGTCCTCATGTATGGGTGGGGCCTCATGGCCCATGCTGGTTTCTCCTACTCTGAACATTCTACAACATGCTAATGACATGGATTGTTGCCATGTGTAAGGAGGAGTTCTGATTTCTGCATCACTTTCACTCCTGGGCAGAAATTGGAGATAAGATCTAGGTTCTGAAGCCTCAAAACTGAAGTTGGGAAGAGATGACGCCCTAAGGCCATGGCGGGTCCGATGTGCTCAGTTTTCGGCCAGCTTTCTGGGTGTTGGTCGGATGTCCGGACTCAGGTTGTCAGACAGGGCATTAGTGCCCCGGGTAGACTTTATAATTGGGGTACAGTCGAGTGACGTGCAGGTTGATCCTCATTTGGCATTTCTGGGTAGCCCCTTAGGGCAACGTTTTTCTTTGGGGGGCAGGCAGAGTGCTGAATTTTGTCTTCAGAATTCCCAAACTGGAGGGTTTGTGGGCCTGGAGTGTGAGGACAGAAGTTTAAGAACATAAGCTAGGCTTAGGTTTTGGGGCAAAGGCACGGCAGGCACACTCTGCAGAGCTGAATTGAGATCTCGTGCATCGGAAATCAGCACGAGGATCAGACGTTGGCTCATGTTGGAGTTTATATTCATGATGGCACCTTCATGAAAGGGGAGGTTCTCAAGAGGCCATGTAGGTATTCCCACGAAGGGAGTTGTGAGATGCTCCAAACCACAAGGATTCCTTCCATAGGACCCTTGAGAACTGTTGGATGGCTTCGGGATGTGTGTTTGCCCGCCTCACATTGCAATTATTTCCTAGCGACAAGGCAGGTTCTATCTCCTAGCTCTGGGGAAGCAACCAAGGTGGCTAAGTTGAAATGGACTCTCCTGAGGATGGGTCATATTGTGTGTTGGTGTCCATGGAGACCTTGGAATTGGGCGGTGGATCCGGGGCCCTGAGAGATTCTCCTAACCGGAGGTTGTGACAGAGCTCCAAAGAGTACGTTTCCAATGTGGAGATGAGATTTGTTCTGATAAGTGCTTCAGGAATCCCCCATATGCTGGTATTGTAAACCAGGCCTCTGAGAAGAAATGTCTGGAAACCAAAGCAATGGATACAATTAGGGCATAGGGGCCTGTCCGGGTCAATCTAATTCTCTGGGGACATCAGTCTATGGGTCTTAGTGGAGGTAGTTGCTCACCTTGTGTAACATGGCCCCTTTTTGTCAGATTGCCCCTGTTTGTCCCGGGCTGCCTACACTATTGGGATGGCCTCGGGGTCTTTGGAGGTTTCTCCTAATCTGTATGGTAGTGGCCAATGGAATGGACAGAATTCCCTTGGAGAGGGCAGGCACAGTCCTGAGATGTGGCTCCAGGGGTCCCAGCCTAGAGGGTGTGTGGGCCAGGGCTGTGGGGACAAAAGTCTAAAACACAAACTTGGCTTAGGTTTGGGGACATAGGTATGGCAGGCCCAATCTACAGATCATGAGGAGAACTCCTCTGGATATGAACAAAGGGCAAGTGTGAGGTACATCCTCAGGCATTGTCTCTGGATTTTGTGTCAACAATGGCCATGAAATGTCAGGATGACCTCATGGTACATGGATGAGTCTCCCTTTCTTGGGACTTGGCCCGATCCCAAGTGTTTGAGATCATTCTGTTCGATGGGAGGAGACTTTTTTTTCTTTTTTCTTTTTTTTTTTTTAACCTTAGGTGTCCCACCAAAAGAGGGATTTCAGAACATAGCCCTGGGGAGGTGTGACTGGACAACCCGACCTCTGGTTTAAAATGGGGGCCTAGGTGCATGGCAAGCCCCATATGAGGGCTCTTGGTCCAGCCACTGAGAGGCATTACTTGAGGACGGGGCTCACTCTGAGGGTCACCATGCGTGTTTGTTCCCAACGCGGCCCTCAAGCATGGGTGGGGACTACTGGGCACGCGGGTTTCTCCTACTCTGAATGTTGGACAACATGCCAACCACATGGTTTCTTTCCACGGGGAAGGAGGAGTTCGGATTTCTTAATCACATTCACCGCTGGGCAGTGATTGCAGATAAGGTCTAGTTTCTGAAGCCTGAAAACCGAGGTTGGAAAGAGATGACAACCTAAGGCCATGGCGGGTCCTATTTGCTCAGTGTGCGGCCAGCTGTCTGGGTGTTGGATGGGAGGTCTGGGCTCAGGCTGTGTCAGACAGGGCAGTAGTGCCCAAGGTAGACTGTATAATTTGGGTATAATCGAGTTGCATGCAGGTTGATCCTCCTTTTGGCTTTTCTGTGTAACCCCATAGGGCAACGTTTTTCTTTTGGAGAGCAGGCAGAGTGATGCATTGTGGCTCTGGAATTACAAACTGGAGATCTTGTGGGTCAGGAGTGTGAGGACGGAATTATGAGGCACAAGCTAGGCTTAGGTTTCGGGTGGAGGTCAAGGCAGGCAGACTCTGCAGAGCTGAATTGAGATCTCGTGCATCTGAAGACAGGGAGACGATCAGACATTGCCTCAGGTTGGAGTTTCTGCCCATGATGGCCCCTTCATGAGGGGGGGGGCATCACGAGGCCATGGAGGTTTTACCACGTTGGGAGTTTTGAGATGCTCCAAAACATAAGGATTCCTTCTGCAGGACAATTGAGAACTCTTGGATGGCTTAGTACCTCCCATACGGAATGACTCCAGAGCAGGGTTCTAAGGATGGATGCCTGAGCAACCCGCATCACATTCCAATTGTCTCCTATCGACAAGACAGGTTCAATCTACTGGCTCTAGGCATGCAACGGAGGGTGATGAGTTGAAATGGACTCTCATGTGGATGGGTTATAATGTGGGTTTGTGTACATGGAGACCTTGGAATGGGGAGGTGGCATTGGGGCCCTGAAGGATTATCCTAACCTGAGGTTTTGACACAGTTCCAAGGAGCAAGTTTTCCATGTGGAGATAAGATTTGTTCTGATTGGTGCCTCAGGTAACCCTCATATGCAGGTATTGGAAACCAGGCCTCTGAGGAGAGATGCCTAGAAAGCAAAGCAATGAATCCAATTAGGGCCTAGGGGCCTTTCCAGTTCAAACTAATTCTCTGTGGTCATCGGTCTATGGGTATGAGTGGAGCTAGTTGCTCAGCTGGTGTCAGATTGCCCTTGTTTGTCCCAGTTGGCCTACACTATTGGAATGGCCTTGGGGACGTTTGATGTTTCTCCAAATTTGAAAGTTTGTGGCCAATGGAACGGGCAGAATTCCCTTGTAGAGGGCAGCCACATTCCTGAGGTGTGGCTCCAGGGGCCCCAGCCTGGAGGGTGTGTGGGTCAGGGCTGTGGGGACAGAAGGCTGAAAAAATAATCTCAGCTAAGTTTGGGGATGTAGGTGTGGCAGGCCCTATCTAAAGACCATGAGGAGAACTCTTCGGCATATGAACAGGGTCGAGTGCGAGGCTCTTGCTCAGGCCTTTTTCTCTAGATTTTGTGTCACCGATGGCCATGAAATGTCGATGTGGCACCAATCAGAACAAATTAGGAGAAAGCTCCAATGTCCCCAAGGCCATTCTAAGAGTGTAGGCTGCCCGAGATAAACAGGGGCTATCTGCCACCAGCTGAGCAACTACCTCCACTCAGACCTGTAGACAGATATCCCCAGAGAAGAAGATTCAACCGGACAGGCACCTAGGCCCTAATCAGATCCATTGCTTTGGTTTCCAAGCCTCTCTCTTCAGAGGCCTGGTTTCTAATACCAGCATATGGGGGTTTCCTGAGGCATCCCTCAGAACAAATCCCGTTACCACATGGGGAACTTGCACATTGAAGCTGTGTCAAAACCTCCGGTTAGGAGAATCCTTCAGGGCCCCAGTGCCACCACCCTATTCCAAGGTCTCCATGGACACAAACCCGCATTATGACTCATCCGTTGGAGAGTCCATTTCAACTAAGCCCCTCGGTGGCTCCCCCAGAGCCAGCAGATCGAAATTGTCTTGTTGCAAGGAGACAATTGGAATATGATGCAGGCTGACCAGGCATCAATTTTTAGAACCCTGCTCTGGTTTTGTTCCGAATGGGTTGTTTTGGAGCCATCCAACAGGTCTCAATTGTACCACAGAAGTAATTCCTGCAGTTTGGAGTACCTCAAAACTCCCATTGTGGGAAAAGCTCCATGGCCTCGTGATGCCCCATCCCCTTAATGAAAGGGCCATCATGGATAGAATCTCCAACTTCAGCCAACGTCTGATGCTCGCCTGACTTCAGATGCACTAGATCTCGTTTCTGCTCTGCAGAGTGTGCATGCCAAGGCCCCGCCCCGTAACATAAGCCTAGCTATTGTTCTCAGACTTCCGTCCTCACACTCCTGGCCCCAAAGCCCTCCAGTTTGGCAATACCGGAGCCACAATGCAGCATTCTGCCTGCCCTCCAGAAGAAAAATGTTGCCCTATGGGGCTACCCAGAAACCCCAAATGAGGATCAACCTGCAGGCAACTCGACTATACCACAATTATACAGTCTACCCTGGGCACTATTGCCCTGTATGACACAGCCTGAGCATAGACCTCCTGACCGACACCCAGACAGCTGGCAGCACACTGAGCACATCAGACGCCCCATGGCCTTAGGTGTCATCTCTTCCCAATCTCAGTTTTCAGGCTTCAGAACCTAGACCTTATCTCCAATCACTGCCCAGGGATGAACATGATGCAGAAATCAGAATTCCTCCTTCCCCATGGGCAGAAATATTGTAGTTGCCATGTTGTCCAACGTACAGTGTAGGAGAAACCAGCGTGACCCATGAGGACCCACCCATGCTTGAGGGCCTCCTTGGACACAAACATGCATTGTGACCCTCAGCCTGAGTCCTGTCCTCAATTAAGGCCTGTCAGTGGATGGATCAAGAGCCCACATATGGGGCTTGTCATGCCCCTAGGCCCCCAATCTTAACCAGAGTTCGGGTTGTCCAGTCTCCCCTCCCCAGGGCTCTGCTCTGGAAAACATCTTTTGGTGGGAGACCAGGGGGAAAAAAAAAAAAAAAAAAAAAAAAAAGGACTCCTACCATCCCACAGAATGACACTGAACTCTTGGGATCAGACCAAACCCCAGAGAGGGAGACTCATTCATGGGCCCTGAGGACACCCCGACATTCCATGGCCATAAGTGACACAAAATCCAGAGATCAAAGCCTGAGCAAGTGCCTCACATTCAACCTTTGTTCATATCACAAAGAGTTCTCCTCACATTCTGTAGATTGGGCCTGCCATACCTACATCCCCAATCCTAAGCCGAGTTTGCGTTTTCAGACTTCTGTCTCCACACCCCTGGACCACACACCCTCAAGGATGGGGTGCCTGGAGTGACACCTCAGGGCTGTGCCTGCCTTGTCCAAAGGAATTCTGCCCATTTGATTGGCCAAACCGTACAAATTATGAGAAACCTCCAAAGTGCCAGAGGCTATCCCAATGCTGTAGACCGCCCGGGACAAACAGTGTCAATCTGACACCAGCTAAGAAACTACCTCAACTGAGAACCATAGACAGATGTCCCCCGCGAAGAAGATTGAACTGGACAGGCCCTTAGGCCCTAATAAGATCGATTGCATTGGTTTCCAGGCATCTCGCCACAGAGGCCTGGTTTCTAGTATCAGCATATGGAGGTTTCCTGAGGCACCGATCAGCATAAATCTTGTCTCCACAGGGAAACTTGCTTGTTGGAGCTGTGTCAAAACCTCCGGTTAGGACAATCCTTCAGGGCCCCAGTGCCACCGCCCCATTTCAAGGTCTCCATGGACACAAACCCACATTATGGCACATCCTCAAGAGAGTCCATTTCAACACAGCCTTCTCAGTTGCTCCCCCAGAGCCAGCAGATCAAACTTCTCTTGTCTCTAGGAGACAATTGGAATATGAAGAGGGCTGACCAGGCATCAAATTTTAGAACACTGTTCTGGAGTTCTGGAGTCGTTCCATATGGGACTTCCTTTAGCCATCCAACATGTCTCAATTTTCCCACAGAAGGAATCCTTGCAGTTTGGAGCATCTCAAAACTCCCATCTAGGGGAAAACTCCATGGCCTCCTGTTGCCCCACCCCACTCCATGAAGGGACCATCATGGACAGAAACTCCAACCTGAGCGATCATCTCATCCTCGTCCTGAGTTCAGATGCATGAGATCTCGATTCAGCTCTGCAGAGTGTGCCTACCTTGCCCTCGCCCTGAAACCTAAGTCTAGTTTGTGTTCTCAGGCTTCCATTCTCAAACTCCTGGGCCACAATCCCTCCAGTTTCGGAATTCTGGACCCACAACGCAGTACTCGACCTGCCCTCCAGAAGAAAAACTTTGCTATATGGAGTTACCCAGAAACCCCAAAGGATTATCAACCTGCATGCCACTCTACTGTACCCCAATTATACAGTCTACCCTGGGCACTAATGCCTGTCTGACACATCCTAAGTGCAGACCTCATGACTGGCACCCAGACAGCTGATAGCACACTGAGCACATCGGACGCGCCATGGCCTTAGGTCGTCATCTCTTCCAAACCTAGGTTTTCAGGCTTCAGAACCTAGACATTAACTGCAATGACTGCCAAGGGGTGAACGTGATGTAGAAATCATAACTCCTCCTTCCCCATGGCCAGAAGCCTTTTGGTTGGCGTATTGTCCAAGCTTAAGTGTAGGAGAAAAAAACGTGGACCATGAGGCCCTGTCCATGCTTAAGTGCCGCGAGGGCACAAACACGCAGTGCGACCTTCAGTGTGAGTCCTGTCCTCATGTAAGGCGTCTCAGTGGCTGGACCAAGAGATGGCATATTGGGCTTGCCATGCTCCTAGGCCCCAATTTTTAACCAGAATTCGGATTGTCCAGTCACTGCTCCCCAGGGCTCTGCTCTGGAATCCTTCTTTTGGTAGGACACATGAGGTAACAAAACAGAAAGGACTCCTCTCATCCCACAAGTTTACCCAAAAATCTTGGGATCAGGCCAGATCCACAGAGAGGAAGATTCGTCCATGGCCCATGAGGCCTTCCCGACATTCCACGGCCATCGTTGACACAAAATCCAGAGACAAAAGCCTGAGCAAGCACCTCACACTCACCCTTTATTCATATCCCCGAGTTCTCCTCACTGTCTGTAGATCGGGCCTGCCATACCTACATCCCCAAACCTAAGCTGAGTTTGTGTTTTCAGATTCCTGTTCCCACAGTCCTGGACCACACACCCTCCATGCTGGGGACCCTGGAACCACACATCAGGACTGTGCATGTCCACTCCAGGGGAATTCTGCCCATTCCATTGTCCACAATTGTACAAATTAGGAGAAAACTCCAAGGTCCCCAAGGCCATCCCAATCGTCTAGGCTGTCCAGGACAAACAGGGACGGTCTGACACCAGCTAAGGAACTACCTGCACTCCTACCGTAGACAGATATCCCCAGAGAAGAAGATTGAACTGGACAGGCACCTAGGCCCTAATCGGATCCATTGCTTTGATTTCCAGGCATCTCTCCTCAGAGGCCTGTATTCCAATACCAGCCTATGGGGGTTTCCTGAGGCACCCATCAGAACAATTCTCATCTCTACTTTGGAAACTTGCTCTATGGAGCTGTCTCAAAAACTCCATTAGGAGAATCCTTATGAGCCGTGGTGCTAACAAAACCCCACATTAGGAACCATCCTCAACTGAGTCCACTTCAAATCATCCCCCTCGGTTCTTTCCACAGAGCCATCAGATCGAACCTGTCTTGTCGCTAGGAGACAATTGGAATGTGCGGCTGGCGGCCCAGGCACCCATGCTTAGAACTGTGCTTTGGAGTCATTCCGTATGGGACATCCTGGAGCCATTGAACAGGTCTCAATTGTCCATCAGAAGGAATCCTTGCAGTCTGGAGCATCTCACAGCTGCCATCATGGGAAAACCTTCATGGCCTCGAGATGCCACCCTCTTCATGAAGGGGCCGTCATGGATAGAAACTCCAACCTGAGCCTATGTCTTATCCTCGCCCTGACTTCAGATGCACGAGATCTCAATTCAGCTCTGCAGAGTGTGCCTGCCTTGCCCTTGCCCTGAAACTAAAGTCTAGCTTGTGTTCTCAGATTTCTCTACTCACACTCCCAACCCCCAAGCCCTCCAGTTTGGCAATTCCAGACCCATAGTGCAGCACTCTGCCTGCCCTCCAGAAGAAAAATCTTGCCCTCTGGAGCTACCCAGACAACCCAAATGAGTATAAACCTACACGGCACTTGATTATACCCAAATTATATAGTATAACCTGGGCACTAATGCACTGTCTGACACAGCGTGAGCCCAGACCTCATGACCAATACCAAGACAGAGGCTGCACACTGAGCACCTCGGACTCGCCATGGCCTTAGGACGTCATCTCTTCCCAAACTAGCATTTCAGGACTCAGAACCTAGACTTTATATCCAATCACTGCCCAAGGGTGAACGTGATGCAGAAATCAGAACTCCTCCTTCCCCATGGCAAGAAATCTTGTGGTTGGCATTTTGTCCAACATGCAGGGTAGGAGAAACCAGTGTGGCCCATGAGGCTCCGTCCATGCTTGAGGGCTGCATTGGGCACAAACATGCATTGTGACCCTCAGTGTGAGCCGTTTCCTCATGTAAGGCCTCTCAGTGCCTGGACCAAGAGCCCACATATAGGGCTTGCCATACCCCTAGGCCCCCAATCTTAAACAGAGTTTGCGATGTCCAGTCGCCCCTCCCAGGGCTCTGCTCTGGAATCCCTCTTTTGGTGGCACACCTGAAGTATAAAAAAAGAAAGGTCTTCTCCCATCCCAAAGAAGGACCCCAAACTCTTGGGATCAGGCCAAATCCCCAGACAGGGATACTCATCCATTGCCTCTGAGTCCATCAGTGCCTAAAACTCCAGAGACAAAAGCCTGAGCAAGCACCTCACACTCGCCTTTTGTTTATATCCCTAATAGTTTTCCTCATGGTCGGTAGATCATATCTGCCATACCTATGTCCCGAAACCTAAGCCGAGTTTGTGTTTTCAGACAACTATCCCGATAGGCCTGGTCCACACACCCTACAGACTGGGGCCACTGGAGCTACACCTCAGAACTGTGTGTGCCTTCTCTAAGGGAATTCTGCCCATTCCATTGGCCACAACCATACAAATAGGAGAAACCCCCTATGTACCCAAGGCCATCCCAATAGTGTAGGCTGCCCAGGACAAACAGGGGCGATTTGACACCAGATGAGCAACTACCTCCATGCAGACCCATAGACAGATGTCCCCAGAGAAGAAGATTCAACCAGACAAGTCCCTAGGCCGTTATCGGATCCATTGATTTGGTTTCCAGTCATCTCTCCTCAGAGGCCTGCTTTCCAAAACCAGAATATGGGGTTCTCCTGAGGCATCCAGCAGAACAATTCTCATATCCACATGGGCAACTTGCACATTGGACCTGTGTCAAAACCTCCAGTTAGGAGAATCCTTCAGGGACCTGGTGCCACCGCCCCATTCCAAGGTCCTCATGGACACAAACCCACATTAGGCACCATCCTCAGGAGGGTCAATTTCAACTCAGCCCCATTGGTTTTTCCCGCAGAGCCATCAGATCGAACTCGTCTTGTCGCTAGGAGACAATTGGAATGCGAGGCCCACTGCCCAGGTATCCATCCTTAGAACCGTGCTCTGGAGTCATTCCATATGGGACATCCTGGAGCCATCGAACAGGTCTCAATTGTCCATAAGAAGGAATCCTTGCGGTCTGGAGCATCTCACAGCTGCCATCTTGGGAAAACCTCCATGGCCTCGAGATGCCGCCCCCTTCATAAGGGGCCATCATGGACAGAAACTCCAACCTGACCTACGTCTGATCCTCGTGTGACTTCAAATGCATGAGATCTTGATTCAGATCTGTAGAGGGTGCCTGCCGTGCCCTCACCCCCAAACCTATGCCTAACTTGTGTTCTCAGACTTCTGTCCTCACACTCCTCGCCCACAAACCCTCCAGTTTGGGAATTCCGGACCCACAATGCAGCACTTTGTCTGCCCTGCAGAAGAAAAACGTTGCCCTATAAGGCTACCCCAAAACGCCAAATGAGGATCAACCTGCACACCACTCGACTATACCCCAATTATCCAATTTACATTGGGCATTAATGTCCTGTTTGACACAGCCTGAGCCCAGAACTCCCGATCGACACCCAGACAGCTGACAGCACACTGAGCACATCGTACCTGACATGGCCTTAGGTCGTCATCTGTTCCAAAACTCGGTTTTCAGATTTCAGAACCTAGAACTTATCTCCAATCACTGCCCAGGGGTTAAAGAGATGCAGAAATCAGAACTCCTGCTTCCCCATGGCAATAAATCTTTTGGTTGGCATATTGTTCAACATTCGGTGTAGGAGAAAACATCGTGGCCCCTGAGGCCTCACAGATGCATGAGCACGGCGAGGGCACAAACACGCAGTGTGACCCTCAGCGTGAGTCCTGTCCTCAAGTAAGGCCTCTCAGTGTCTGGACCAAGAGACTGCATATTGGGTTTGCCATGCCCCTAGTCCCCAATTCTTAACCAGAGTTCGGGTTGTCTGGTCACCCCTCCCCAGGGCTCTTCTCTGTAATCCTTCTTTTGGTGGGACACCTGAGGTAACAAAACAGAATGGACTCCTCCCATCCCACAGATTGACCGAAAACTCTTGGGATCAGGCCACATCCACAGAGAGGAAGACTCGTCCATGGCCTATGAGGCCTCCCCGACATTCCACAGCCATCGTTGACACAAAATCCAGAGACAAAAGTCTGTGCAAGCACCTCACACTCGCCCATTATTCATATCCAGAAGTGTTCTCCTCACAGTCTGTCGATCGGGCCTGCCATACCTACGTCCCCAAACCTAAGCTGAGTTTGTGTTTTCAGACTTCTGTCCCCACAGTACTGGCCCACACACCCTCCAGGTTGTGGCCCCTGGAGCCACACATCAGGACTGTGCATGCCCACTCCAGGGGAATTCTCCCCATTCCATTGTCCACAATTGTACAAATTAGAAGAAACCTCCAAAGTCCCCAAGGCCTCCCCAATATTGTAGGCCGCCTGGGATAAACAGGGATGGTCTGACACCAGCTGAGCAACTACCTCCATTCATACCGTAGACAGATGTCCCCAGAGAATAAGATTGAACGGACAGGCCCCTAGGCCCTAATCTGATCCATTGCTTTGGTTTCTAGGCATCTCTCTTCAGAGGTCTGTTTTCCAATACCAGCATATGGGGGTTTCCTGAAGCACCAAGAGAACAAATATCATCTTCCTATGGGAAACTTGCTCATTGGAATTGTGTCAAAACCTCTTGTTAGGAGAATTATTCAGGGTCCCAGTGCGACAACCCTATTCCATGGTCTCCATGGACACAGCCCCATATTATGACCCATCCTCATGACTGTCCATCTCAACTCAGCCCAATCAGTTGCTACGCCAGAGCCAGCAGATCAAATGTGTCTTGTCGCTAGGAGACAATTGGAATGTGAGGCGGGCTGCCCAGGCATCCATCCTTATGGGACATCCT
This sequence comes from Mustela nigripes, assembly GCF_022355385.1. Lineage (NCBI taxonomy): Eukaryota > Metazoa > Chordata > Mammalia > Carnivora > Mustelidae > Mustela > Mustela nigripes. Next base: position 155,371,822 of record NC_081568.1, on the reverse strand, counting down.
TGAGCCATCCAACAGGTTTCAGTTGTCCCGCAGAAAATCCTTGTGCTTTGGAGCATCTCACAAATCCCATTAAAGAAAAACCTCCATGGCCTCGTGATGACCCCCCTTCATGAAGGGGCCATCATGGACATAAACTCCAACCTGAGCCAACGTCTTATCCTCGCCATGATTTCAGATGCACGAGATCTCAATTCAGCTCTGCAAAGTGTGCCTACTGTGCTCTCATCCTGAAACCTAAGCCTAGCTTGTGTTCTCAGACTTCCATCCTCCCACTCCTGGCCCAAAAGCCCTCCAGTATGGCAATTCAGTAGCCAGAATGCAGCACTCTGCCTGACCTCCAGAAGAAAAACTCTGCCCTATGGAGCTATCCACACAACCCAAATGATTATCTTCTGCACGCCACTCGACTGTACCCCAATTATACAACCTCTCTGTGTACTAATGCCCTATCTGGCACAGCCTGACCCAGACCTTCTGAACAACACCCAGAAAGCTGGCCCCAAACTGAACACATCGGACCCACCATGGCCTTAAGTTGTCATCTCTTCCCAACCGTGGTTTTCAGGCTTCAGAACCTAAACCTTATCTCCAATCACTGCGCAGAGGTGAACGTGATGAAGAAATCAGAACTCCTCCTTCCCCATGGTGAGAAACCTTTTGGTTTGCATGTTGTCCAATGTTCAGTGTAGGAGAAACCTGCATGGCCAATGAGGACACGCCCATGCCTTGAGGGGCGCCTTGGGCACAAACATGCATTATGACCCTCAGCGTGAGTCTCCTATTCAACTAACGCCTCTCAGTGGCTGGACCAAGAGCCTGCATATGGGGCTTACCATACCCATAGGCACCCAGGCCTAACCAGAGGGTGGGTATTCCAGTTGTCAATACCCACTGTTCTGCTCTAGAATCCCTCTACTTGGGGGGACACCTGAGGCAGAAAACAGGTCTCCTCCCTTCCCACAGAATGACCCCAAACTCTTGGGAGCTGGGCAAATCACCAGAAAGGGAGACTTTCCCACGGCCCTTTGAGGCCACCCCTACATTAAACGACCATCATGGGCACACCATCCAGAGACAAAAGCCTGAACGACGGATAGCCCTCCTTCATATCTCGAGGAGCTCCCCTCACAGACTGTAGATCAGGTCTTCCATAACCTCGACCCCAAACCACAGCCGAGTTTGTGTTTTTGGACATCTGTCCCCACAGCCCTGGCCCACACAGCCTCAGGGCTTGGGGCTCTGGAGCCACACCAGAGGACTGTCCTGCTCTCTCCTAGGAGAATGTGCCCATTCCATTGGCCACTACCCTACAGAATAGGAGAAACCTCAAGGCCCCGAGGACATCCCACTACTGTTCGCCACCATGGACAAACAGGGGCATTCTGACACAAGCTGAGGAACTACCTCCATGCAGACATGCAGACATGCAGACAGATGTCCACAGAGACAGAAGATTTAACTGGACAGACCCCTAAGACCCTAATATGAACTCATGCTTTGGTTTCCAGGTGTCACTCCTCAGAGGCCTGGATTCGAAGACCAGCATATGGGGCTGTCCTGGGGCATCAAACAGAACACTTCTCGTCCAAACATGGGAAGCTTCCTTGTTGGTGTTGTGTCAAACCCTTAGGGTTGGAGAATCCTGCAAAGACCCTGAGCCACCACCACATTCCAAGGTCTCCATGGCCACCAATCCACATTATGACCCATCCTCAGGAGAGTCCATTTCAACTCAGCCCTCTGGGTAGATAGCCCAAGAGCCCGAAGATTGAGCCTGCCTTGTCCTGACCCAGCCAGTGGGAATGTGAGGTGGCGTTTCCAGGCATTCATGCTTATAACCCTGCTCTCGAGTCTTTCCGAATGGGGCCTCCTGGAACCATCCAATAGACTCGACTATCTTGCAGAAAGAAACCTTGAGGTTTGGAGCAGCTCACAACTCCCAGTGTAGGGAAACCTCTCTGGCCTCATGGCACCCCCAATCCCTTCAGGGAGGGGCTATCATGGACACAAACTCCAGCCTGAGGCAACGTCTGATACTCACCCTGACCTCAGATGCAGGAGATCTAGATTCAGCCTCTGCAGAGTGGGCCTGCCGTACCCTTGTCCCCAAACCTAACACTAGCTTGTGTTTTCAGACTTCCTTCCTCACACTCCTGGCAAACAAGCCCTCCAGACTGGAAATTCTGGAACCACAACACAGCAATCTTCCAGCCCACTAGAAGAAAACGTTGCCCTATGGGGCTCTTCAGAAAAGCCAAATGAGTATCAACCTGCTCGGGCCCCAACCGCACCCCAGTTGTATAGGCTTCCCTGGGCACTAATGCTCTGACACAGCCTGAGGCCAGACATCTCGACAGAAAAGGAGACAGCTTGCCGCACACCCAGCAGCTAGGACAGGCCATGGCCTTTTGCTGTCATCTCTTCCCAACCTGGGTTTTCAGATATCTGAACCTAGACATTATATCCAATCCCTGATCATGTGACTACCTGATTCACAAATCAGTACTCCTCCTTCCCCATGGCTGTAAATCTTGCTGGTGGCATGTAATCACACCTTCAGGGTAGGAGAACCTTCATGTCCCCTGAGGCCACGCCCGAACTTGAGTGTGGCCTTGTGCACAAACTCGCATTTTGACCCTCAGTGTGAGCCCCATGTCAAAGTAAGTCCTCTAAGGGCCTGGACTAAGAGTCCGTATATGGGGCTTGCCAAGCCCTTATGCTCCCAAACTTCACCAGAGTTTGTGTTTTCCAGTTGCCCGTACCCAGGGCTGTGATCTGGAACTCCTCACTTGGAGAGACACCTGAGACAGACTACAGGACTCCAACATTCCCCCAAAATGACCCCAAACTCTTCAGAGCTGGGCCAAATCCCCAGAGAGGGAGACTCGTCCATAGCCCCTGAGGCCACCCTTACATTTCACGGCTATCCTGGACACAACATATAGAGACAAAAGCCTGAGGGACTGCCTCTCACTCGCCCTTCTTTCATAGCCCAAGGAGCTCCCCTCACGGTCTAGGAATCCGGCCTGCCATACCCTCAGAGCCACACTTAAGCCGAGTTTGTGTTTTCAGACTTCTGTGCCCACAGCCTGGACCCACACACCCTCCAGGATAGGGCCTCTGGACCCACACTGAAGGACTCTGCCTGTCCTCTACAAGGAAACTGTGCTCGATACTTTGGCCACAACCCTGCAGATTAGAAGAAACCTCCAAGGCCCCCGAGGCCATCCCAATACTGTAGGCCACCCTGGACTAAGAGGGACACTCTGACACCAGCTGAGCAACTAGCTCCACTTAGACACTCAGACAGTGTCCCCAGAGACAGAAGTTTGAAAAAGACAGGCCCCTAGGCCCTAATCTGAACCCTAGCTTTGGTTTCAAGGTTTCTCTCCTCAGAGGACTGGTTTTGAAGACCAGCATCTGGGCTTTTCTGAGGGACCAAACAGAACCTATCTCACCTCCACATGGGGTTCCTTCTTATTGGAGTTGTATCAAACCCTTCGGGTAGGCGAATTCTGCAAGGCCCCTGAGCCACCAGCACATTCCAAGGTCTCCATGGACACAAACCCACATTACGACCCATCCTCAGGAGAGTCCATTTCAACTCAGCCCCCCGGGTTAGGTCGCCCCAGAGCCAGCAGTTCAAACATGTCTTGTCGCTAATAGCCAATGGGAATACGAGGTATGCTCTACAGACATCCATCCTTCGAACCCTGCTCTCCAGTCCTTCTGTATGGGACGTCCTGCAGCCATTCAACAGCACTTGACTGTCCTGAAGAAGGAAACATTGTGGTTTGGAGTAACTCACAAAATCAGCATGTGTGCTGGTGTGTAAGGTGCTGTGCAGCATTCTCCTACCTTGAGGGTTTGGCACAGTTCGAAGGACACAGTTTCCTTCTGGGGACAGGAGATGTTTTGTTGTGTGGCTCAGGGTCCACATGTTGTATCCTAAGTTGGTATTACAGAACAGGACCCTGAGGACAGATGCCTGGAAACCTAATCTAAGGTACCAATGAGGTCCTAGGGGCATGTCAGGTTCAATCATCTTACTCAGAAACATTGACTTGGTTGTCTGCCTGGATATAGGTGATCAGGGTATTTCAGACTGTGCATTTGCATCCAGAGTGGCCTCCAATATTGGGGTGGGCTCAGGGACTTGTAGATTTCTCCAAATATGGACGATTTTGGCAACATTGATGGACACAGTTTCCTTGGGGATGGCAGGCACAGTCCTATGGTGTGGATCCAGAGACCTTATCCTGGAGGGCATGTGAGCCATGGTTTTGTGAGAGAAGTCTGCAAACACAATGTGGGTTAGGGTTAGTGGTGAGGTGATTGCAGGCCCAATGCATAGACCTGGAGTTCATCTCATCAGGAACTGTTATTAGGGTGACTGGAAGGCAGTCGCACAGGCTTTTCTATCTAGATTGTGTGTCCAGGATGGACACTGAATGCAGGTGTGGTCTCTTGGGTCCATGGGAGACGTTACCTCACTTAGGATCCTGGTGGCTATCCATAGTTTGTTGGCTTTTTCACGGAAGGAAAGAGTGCTGTTTTCCATCTTAGGGGTGCCCCAAAACACGGATTCCAGAAATGATTTCTGGTTTTGGGTGCCTGGAACATTCCACCAAGAATTAGGATTTGGGCCTAAGGTCGTACCAGGCCTGCAATGTGGGATCCTCATGGTGCAACTTAGAGGGCTTGTTTGAAAGCATGCTCATGCTGAGGGTCACAATGACTGTTTGTGCCCAGGGCGGCCCTCAGGACCGATGTCAGGACAGATGAGACCATTGTCTCATTGAGACAGATGAGACCGTTGTCTCCCACTCTGAGGGTTGGACACCCATTCCAACAGCCAGGTTTCCTGCTATATGGAAGGAGGATTTCTCTATAGTGCTTCAGCTTCCCCCATTGGCAGGGATTCCAGCAAAGGTCTGGTACAGGTGCTTGAATACCAAGGATGTGTAGTGATGACAAACTTGGGCCATGGCTGGTCTCACATGCTGGAAATGGTACCCCCTCTCTGGGTGGCTGATACGTGGTCGGGGTCCAGGCTCTGTCAGACACAGCACAAGTGGCCAGGGCAGACTATAAATCAGGGTTCCTTGAAGGCTGAGCAGATTGATCCTCATGTGGGGTTTTTGGGCAGACTCACCAGACACTTCTTCTTTCTATGGTTAAGGCAGAATGCTGTGTCGTGCCTCCAGAATCTCCTATCAAGAGGGCTTGGTGACCAGTCTGGTGAGGATGGAATAGTATATACAAGCTTCAGTTAAATTCAGTGCCAAGCAGAAGTCAGTTCCAATGTGTAGCTGCTGCTTTGAGACATCCAGCACCTGAGTAAGGGCAGATGTCAGATGTTTGCTCATACTGCAGTTTATGTCTATGATGACCTACAAATGGAGAGGTGGCGTCAAGAGGCCATGCAGGATTTCCCACGCTGAGCCTTGTGAGATGCTCCAAATAGCAAGGTTTACTTCTACTGGACAGGTGGAGTTTGCTTGGTTTGCTCCAGGGTCCCCCATGTGGAAAGTTTGGGTAGCAGAGCTCTCCCGCATGGATGCCTGGAATTCACACCTCCATTGACCACTTCAGCTTAAGAACATGGCATGTTCATTCTCGTGGCTCCTGGGCGAAGTACCAAAGCCTTTATTTGACTTGGAATATCTTGCACATGGGTTACAGTGCTGGTTTCTTCCCAGGGAGATCTTAGAATATGCTGGTGGCTAAGATGACATGCAGGATCTCCTAAGCAGAGGGTTTGCCACAGGTTCAAGAGCACGGTTTCCTTCTGGGGACAGGTGATGTTCTGTTGTGTGGCTCAGGGACCACATGTTGTATCATAAATTGGTATTCCAGAACAAGCCTCTGAGGGCAGATGCCTGAAACCAAATCTAGGATTCCAATGAGGTCTAAGGGGCATGTCAGATTCAATCTTCTGACTCAGGACCATTGATATGGGTGTCTGTCTGGATGTCGGTGATCAGGGTGTTTCAGACTGTGCATTTGCTTCTAGAGCGGCCACCAATAGTGGGGTGGGCTCAGGGGTCTTGCAGGTTTCTCTTAATAATGGGCACAGTTTTCTTGGGGATAGCAGGCCCAGGCCTGTGGTGTGGCTCCAAAGACCCCATACTGGAGGTCGTGTGAGCTGTGGTTTCGGAGAGTAGTCTGCAAACACAAACTCAGTTTAGGGTTAGTGGCGAGGTAATCCCAGGTGCAGTCCGTAGACCTGGATCTCAGCTCGTCAGGAACTGTAATTAGGGTGACCTGAAGGTGGTAACACCTGAAGGTGGTATCTGAATTGTGGGTCCAGGATGGCCTCGGAATTCAGGTGTGGTCTCAAGGTTCCATGGGAGATTTTTCCTCTCTAAGGATGCTGGTGGTTCCCAATAGATTGGTGCACATTCGGGGGATGCAAGAGTGCTGATTCTATCTCAGTGGTGCCCTAAAACAGGGATTCCAGAGATGGCTTCTGTGATCGGCACCAAGAAATTTCACCAAGGATTAGGATTTGGCTCAAGGGGCATATCAGGACTGCAATGCAGGATTCTGGCGGTGCAACTGAGAGGGCTTGTTTAAAAGCATGCTCAGACTGAGAGTACAATGCCTGCTTTGCCCAGGGCAGCCCTCAGGAGTGGGCGTGGTCTCATTGGCCATGCAGCTGGCTCCCACTCTGAGGTTTGGACACCCATCCCCACAGCCATGGGGAAGGAGCAGTTCTCTATTGTGCTTCAGGTTCCCCCATTGGCAGGGATTCCAGAAAAGTTCTGGGGACTGGTGCCTAAATATCAAGGATGGGTAGAGAGGATGGACTTGGACCATGGCCGGACTAACGTGCTGGATATGGGCCCCACTCTCTGGGTGGCTGACACAAGGTCAGGACTCAGGCTCTGTCAGACACAGCACTAATGACCAGGGCAGCCTATAAATTGGGGTACCCTTGAAGGCTGAGCAGATTGATCCTCATGTGGGGTTTCTGGGCAGACTCACCAGACCCTTCTTTCTATGGAGAAGGCAGAATGCAGTGTTGTGGCTCCAGAATTCCCTATCAAGAGGGCATGGGGACCAGTCGGTTGATGATGGAATTGTAATCACAAGCTACCATTAAATTCAGTGCTAAGCGGAAGGCATTCCAATGTGCAGTGGCTTATTCAAAACATCCAACACCTGAGTAAGAGCAGATGTCAAACATTTACACACACTGAAGTTTGTGTCTATGATGACTGACAAATGGAGAGGTATCATCAAGAGGCCATAGAGGATTTCCCATGCTGAGGCTTGTGAGATGCTCCAAACAACAAGGTTTCCTTCATCTGGACAGGTGGAGTCTGATTTGTTTGCTCCCGGGTCCCCTATGTGGAAAGTTTGGGTAGCGGAGCTCCCCTGCATGGATGCCAGGAAAGCACACCTCCATTGACCATTTCAGCTAAAGATCATGGCAGGTTTGTTCTGGGCTTCGCTCTTGGGAGAATTAACAAGGCTTTGAGTTGACTTGGAATCTCTTGCACATGTGTCACAGTGCTGGTGTTACAAGGAAGATATTAGAATGTGCTCGTGACTAAGGTGCCATGCAGGTTTTTCCTACCCTGAGGGTTTGACACAGGTCCAAGAAAACGGTTTCCTTCTGGGGACAGGAGATGTTCTGCTGTGTAGCTCATGGACCACATGTTGTATCATAAGTTGGTATTGCAAAACAGCCCTTTGAGAACAGATGTCTGAAAATCTAATCTAGGTTTCCAATGAGGCCCTAGGGGCATGTCAGGTTCAAAGTTCTGACTCAGGACCATTGACTTGGCTGTCTGCCTGGATATAGGTGATCAGGGTGTTTCAGACTGTGCATTTGCATCCAGAGCAGACTCCAATAGTGGAGTGGGCTCAGTGGCCTTGCCAGTTTCTCCTAATCTGGAGGGTTTAGGCCAATGTGATGGGCACAGTTTCCTTGGTGATGGCAGGCACAGTCTTGTGGTGTGGCATCAGAGACCACATCCTTGAGGATATGTGAGCCGTGATTTTGGGAGAGAAGTCTGCAAACACAAACTCGGGTTAGGGTTAGTGGCAAGGTGATCACAGGCCCAATGTGTACACCTGTAGGGCAGCTCCTCAGGAAATATAATTAGTGGGACTCGAAGGCAGAAGCACAGGTTTTTATATCTGGATTGTGTGTCTAGGATCACCTCTGAATGCAGGTGTGGTCTCATGAGTCCATGGGTTTTTTCCTTGGCGGCTACCAATAGTTGGGTGGTTTGGGGGGGGAAAGGGAGAGTGCTTTTTTCCATCTTAGGGGTGCCGCAGAAGAGGGATTCCAGAGACAGGCTCTGGTTCTGAGTGCTTTGAAATCCCAAAAAGGGTTAGGATTGTTGCCTAGGGCCATCCCAGGCCTGCAATGTGGGATCCTGGTGGTGAAACTGAGATGGATTGTTTGAAAGCATGCTCAGGCTGAGGGCACAATGCCTGTTTGTTCCCAGGCCCTCAGGAGTGGGCCTGGTCACATTGGCGATGCAGCTCTCTCCCACTCTGAGGGTGGGACAACCATCCCAACAGCCAGGTTTCCTGCCATTGGGAAGGAGAATTTCTCTATTGTGCTTCAGGTTCCCCCCTTGGCAGGGATTCCAGCAAAGGTCTAGGGATAGATGCTGAAATAACAAGGATGGATAGAGAGGATGGACCTGGGCCATGGCCTGTCTCACATGCTTCATATGGTCCCCACTCTCTGGGTGGCTGAAACGAGGACGGGGCTCAGGCTCTGTCAGACACAGCACTAGTGGCCAGGGCATCCTATAAATCGGGATACCATCAGGGCTAAACAGATTGATCCTCATGTGGGGTTTTTGGGAAGACTCACCAGACACTTCTTCTTTCCATGAGGAAGGCAGAATGCTGCGTTGTTCCTCCGGAATTCCCTATCAAGAGGTATTGGGGACCAGTAGGGTGAGGATGGAATTGTAAACTCAAGCTATGGTAAAATTCAGTGCCAAGCGGAAGGCAGTTCCAATGTGCAGCAGCTTATTCAAGATATCTAGCACCTGAGGAAGGGCGGATGACAGATGTTTGCTCACACTGGAGTTTTTGTCTATAATGAACAACAAATGGAGAGGTGGCATCAAGAGGCCATGGGAAGTTTCCCACGCTGAGGCTTGTGACATGCTCCCAACAGCGAGGATTCCTTCTACTGGTTCCCCATGTGGAAAGATTGGGTAGCAGAGCTCTCTGGCATGCATGCCTGGAAAGCACACCTCCATTGACCATTGCAGCTGAGGAACATGGCAGGTTCATTCTGGTGGATCTGGGGCAAAGTATCAAGGCCTTGAGTTGACATGGAATATCTTGAAAATGGTCCACAATGCTTGTTTTTTACCAGGGAGATATTGGAATGTGCTGGTGGCTAAGGTGTTGTAGGATTCTCCTACCCTAAGGGTTTGCCACAGGTGGAAGAGTCCCGTTTCCTTCTCAGGATAGGAGATGTTCTCTTGTCTGGTTCAGGGACCACATGTTATATCACAAGTTGGTATTCCTGAACAGACCTCTGAGGACAGATGTCTGAAAACCTAATCAAGGGTTCCAATGAGGTCCTACGGGCACGTCAAGTTCAATCTTCTGAAAGTACCATTGGCTTGGCTGTCTGCCTGGATGTAGGTGATCAGGTTGTCTCAGACGGCACATTTGTGACCAGAGTGGTCACCAATATTGGTGTGGGCTCAGGGGCCTTGAAGTTTTTTCCAAATATTCATGGTTTGGGCAACTGTGATGGACACAGTTTCTTTGGGGATGGCAAGCACAGTCCTGGGGTGTGGCTCCAGAGACCCCATCCTGTAGGGTATGTGAGTCATGGTTTGGGAGAGAAGTCTAAAAACACAAATTCATGTTAGGATTAGTGGCGAGGTGATCACAGGGCCAATGGGTAGACTTGGAGGGGAGCTTGTCAGGAATTGTAATTAGGGTGACTGGAAGGCAGGAGCACAGACATCTATCTGGATTGTGTGTCCAGGATGGCCTCCGAATGCAGGTGTGGTCTTAAGGGTCCATGGGAGACTTTTCCTCTCTATGATCCTGGTGGCTTCCCACAGTTTGGTGGCTTTTTTGGGGAAGGGAAGAGTACTGTTTTCCATCCTAGGTGTTCCCCAAAACAGGGATTCCAGAGATGGGCTCTGTGTCTGGGCACCTGGAAAATCACACCAAGTGTTATGATTTGGGCCTAGGGGTGTACCAGGCCTTCAATGCGAGATCCTGGTGGTGCAACTGAGAGGGATTGTTGAAAGCATGCTCAGGTTGAAGGACACAATGCCTGTTTCTGCCCAGAGCACCCCTCAGGAGTGGGCGTGGTCTCATTGGCCTTGAACCTGGCTTAAACTTTGAGGGTTGGACACCCATTACAATAGCCAGGTTTTCTGCCATAGGGAAGGTTGAGTTCTCTACTATGCTTCAGGTTCCCCAATTGGCTGGAATTCCAGCAAAGGTGTGGAGACTGATGCCTGAATACCAAGGATGTGTAGAGATGAGGGCCCAGGGACATGGCCGGTCTCACATGTTCAATATGCTCTGTTAGACACAGCACTAGTGGCCAGGGCAGCCTATAAATCGGCCCTCAAGGGCCGAGCAGATTGATCTTCATGTGGAGTGTCTGGGCAGACTCACCAGGCCCTTCTTTCTATGGGGAAGGCAGAATGCTGCATTGTGGCTCCAGAATTCCTAATCAAGAGGGCGAGCAGACCAGTGGGGTGAGGATGGAATTGTAAACACAAGCTACAGTTAAATTCAGTGCCAGGAGAAAGGCAGTTTCAGTGTGCAGTGGCTGACATGAATATCCAGGACCTGAGTAAGGGTGGAGGTCAGGTGTTAACTCAAGCTGGTGTTTATGTCTATGATGACTGACAAATCGAGAGGTGGCATCAAGAGGCCATGGAGTATTTCCCATGCTGGGGCTTGTGAGATGCTCCACACAGCAAGGTTTCCTTCTACCGGACAGAGGGTGCCTGATTTGTTTGCTCCAGGTTTCCCCATGTGGAAAGTTTGTGTATCAGAGCACTCACGGATGGATGCTTGGAAAGCACACCTCCATTGACCATTGAAGTTGAGGAACATAGCAGGTTCGTCTGGTGGTTCTGTGGCAAAGTACCAATTTCTTGAGTTCACATGGAGTCTCATGGTGATTGGTCATAATGCTGGTTTGTTACCAGGGAGATCTTAGAATGTGATGGTGGCTAAGGGCCTATGCATGATTCATATACTCTCAGGATTTTACACAGGTCCAAGAGCACGGCTTCTGTCAGGGAACAGGAGAAATTCAGTTGTGGGGCTCAGGGACCTCAGGTTGTATCATGGGTTTGTATTCCAGAACAGGTATCTGAGGACAGATGTCTGAAAACCTAATCTACAGTTCCAGTTTAGACCTAGGGGCTAAACTAGATGTTAGGTTCAATATTCTGACTCAGGACCATTGACTTGGGTGTCTGCCTGGATGGAGGTGATCAGGGTGTTTCAGACTGCGCATTTGCATCCACAGCGGCCTCCAGTATTGGTGTGGGCTCAGGAGCCTTGCAGGTTTTCCCTAATCTGGAGGGTTTGGGAAACTCTGACGGGCACAGTTTTCTTGGGGGTGATAGGCACAGTTCTGCAGTGTGACTCCAGAGACCCCATCTTGGAGGGCATGTGAGCCATGGTTTTGGGAGAGAAGTTTTCAAACACAAACTCAGTTTAGGGTTAGTGGCGAAGTGATCACAAGCCCAATGCATAGCCCTGGAGGGCAGCACAGCAGGAACTGCAAAACAGGTGATTCGAAGGTGGTAGCACAGTCTATTGTATTGGGATTGACTTTCCAGGATGGCCTGGGATGCAGGTGTGGTCTCATGGGTCCATGGGAGATTGTTCCTCTCTAAGGACCCTGGCAGCTCCCAGTAGTTTGGTGCCTTTCTTGGGGAAAGGATGAGTGCTGTTTTCTATCATTGGGGTGCCCCCAGAAAGGGATTCCAGAGGCGGGCTCTGCATCTGGGCATTTGGAAAATCCCACCAAGGGTTGGGATTTGGGCCTAAGGGCATACCATGCCAGCAATGAGGGTCCTGGAGAAGCAACTGAGAGCATTTGTTTGAAACCATGCTCAAACTGAGGGTCACAATGCCTGCTTGTGCCGAGGTCGGCCCTCATGAGAGGGTGTGGACTCACTGCCCATGAAGCTGGCTTGCACTATGAGGGTGGACACACATCCCCAATTCCAGGAATTATGCCATGGGTAAGGAGGAGTTCTCTATTGTGCTTTAGGTTCCCCCATTGATAGGAACTTCAGGAAAGTTCTGGGGACAGATGCCTGAATACCAAGGATGTGTATAGATGAAGGACTTGGGCCATGGCCGGTCTCACATGATGGATATGGGCCCCGCTCTCTGGGTGGCTGACACTAGGTAGAGAGCACGGTTTCCTTCTGGGGAAAGCAGATGTTCTGTTGTGGTGCTCAGGGACCACATTTTGAAACATAAATTGGTATTCCAGAACAGGCCTCTGAGGACAGATGCCTGAAAACCTAATCTAGGGTTCCAGTGAGGTCCTTGGGACATGTCAGGTTCAATCTTCTGACCTAGGACCATTGATTTGGGTTTCTTCCTGGTTAGAGGTGATCAGGGTGTTTCAGACTGTGCATTTGCATCCAGAGCGGCCTCCATTATTGGGGTGGGCTTAGGGGCCTGGCAGGTTTATCCTAATCCGGAGGGTTTGTGCAACAGTGACAGGCACAGTTTCCTTGGGGATGGCAGGCACAGTCCTGTGGTGTGGCTCCAGAGACCCCATCCTGGAGGGAATGTGAGCCATGGTTTTGGGAGACAAGTCTGCAAACACAAACTCGGGTTAGGGTTAGTGGCGAGATGATCGCAGGCCCAATGCATAGACCTGGAGGGCAGCCCATCAGGAAATGTAAATCGGGTGACTTGAAGGCGGTAGCACAGGCTTTGAATCTGGATTGTGTGTCCAGGATGGCCTCGGAATGCAGGTCTATGGGATATTTTTCCTTTCTACGGATTCTAGCAGCTCCTAATAGTTTGGTGGCTTTCTCAGGGAAAGGAAGAGTGCTGTTTTCCATCTTAGGCATGCCCCAGACAGGGATTCTAGAGACGAGCTCTGGGTCTGGGCGCCTAGAATATCCCACCAAGGGTTAGGATTGGGGACTAGGGGCATACCAGGCATGGAGTGCGAGATCCTGGAGGTGCAACAGAGATTGTCGTTTGAATGCATGCTCAGGCTGAGGGTCACAATGCCTGCTTGTGCCCAGGTTGACCCTCATGAGTGGGCGTGGTCTCATTGGCCATGCAGCTGGCTCTCACTCTGAGGGTAGGACACCCATCCTAACAGCCAGGTTTCCTGCCATGTGGAAGAAGGAGTTCTGTATTGTGCATCAGGTTTTCCCATTGGCTGGGATTCAAGCCAATGTCTGGAGACAGATGCCTGAATACCAAGGATGGGTAGGAATGACGGCCCTGGGACATGGCCAGGCTCGAATGCTGGATATGGGGCCCATTCTCTTTGTGGCTGACACGAGGTCTGGGCTCAGGCTCTGTCAGACACAGCTCTAGTGGCCAGGGCAGCCTATAAATTGGGGTACCCTCAAGGGCCGAGCAGATTGATCCTCAAGTGAGGTACCTGGGCAGACTCACCAGGCACTTCATTTTACTATGTTGAAGGCAGAATGGTGGGTTGTGCCTCCAGAATTCCCTTTCAACAGGGCTTGAGGACCAGTAGGGTGAGGATGGAATTGTAAACACAAGATAGAGTTCAATTCAGTGACAAGGGGAAGGCAATTCCAATGTGCAGCACCTTTTGGAGTTATCCAGCACCTGTGTTAGGGTTAATGTCAGATGTTTGCTGACACTGGAGTCTGTGTCTATGATGCCCAACAAATAGAAGGGTGGCATGAAGAATCCGTGGAGGATTTCCCAAGCTGAGGCTTGTGAGATACTCCAAACAGCAAAGTTTCCTTCTACTGGACAGGTGGAGCCTTGTTTGTATGCTCCAGTGTCCCCCATGTGGAAAGTTTGGGTAGCAGACCTCTCCCTCATTGATGCCTGGAAAGCACGCCTCTATTGAACATTGCAGTTGAGGAACATGGCAGGCTCATTCTGGTGGCTCTGGGGTGAAGGACCAAGGCCTTGAGTTGGCATGGAATCTCTTGCAGATGGATCACAATGCTGGTTTTTTGCCAGGGAGATCTTAGATTGAGCTGTTAGCTAAGGTTCAGTGCAGGATTCTCCAAACCTGAAGGTTTGACATAGGTCAAAGAACACGGTTTCCTTCTGGGGACAGGAGGTGTTCTGTTGTGTGGCTCAGGGACCACATTTTGTATCATAAGTTGGTATTCCAGAACAGACCCCTGAGGACAGATGCCTGAAAACCTAATCTCAGGTTCCAATGAGGTCTGAGTGGCATGTCAGCTTCAATTTTCTGACTCAGCACCATTGACTTGGGTTTATGCCTGCATGTAGGTTAACAGGGTCGTTCAGTCTTCGCATTTACCTCCAGAATGGCCTCCAATATTAAAATGGGCTCAGGGACCTTGTAGATTTCTCCTTATCTGGAGGGATTGTGCAACTGTGACCGGCACAGTTTCCTTGCAGATGGCTGGCCCAGTCCTGCGGTGTTGCTCCATAGACGCCATCCTGGAGGGCATGTGAGCCATAATTTTGGGAGAGTAGTCTGCAAAAACAAACACGGGATAGGGTTAATGGCGAGGTGATCGCAAGCCCAATGCATAGACCTGGAGGGAAGCTCATCAGGAACTGTATTTAGCATGACTGGAACGCAGTATCACAGACTATTCTATCTGGATGTGTGTCCAGGATGGCCTCGGAATACAGGTGTTGTCTCATTGGTCTATGGGAGACTTTTCCTCTCTAAAGATCCTGGTGGTTACCCATAGTTTGGTGGATTTTTCGGGGAAAGGAAAAGTGCTGTTTCCCATCTTACTGGTGCCCCAAAATGGGGATTTCCGAGACGGGCACTGGGTCTGGGCGCCTGGAATATCCACCAAGGGTTAGGATTTGTGCCTAGGGGTGTACCAGGATTGCCATGCAGGATCCTGATGGTGCCACTGAGAGGGATTGTTTGAAAACATGCTCAGACTGAGGGTCACAATGCCTGTTTGTGCCCAGGGTGGCCCTCTGGAGTGGGTGTGGTCTCATTGGCGATGCAGCTGGCTCCCACTCTGAAGGCTGAACACCCATCCCAACAGCCAGGTTTCCTGCGATAGGGAAGGCAGAGTCCTCTATTCTGCTTTAGGTTACCCCATTGGCAGGGTTTCCAACAAAGTTCTGGGGAGAGGTGCCTGAATACCAAGGATGGGTAGAGATGACAGACTTGGGTCATGGCTAGTCCCACATGCTAAATATGGTGTCCACACTGGCTGACACTAGGTCAGGGCTCAGGCTCAGTCAGACACAGTACTAGGGGCCAGAGCAGCTTATAAATCAGGGTTCCCTCGAGGGCCGAGCAGATTGATCCTCAGCGGGGGTTTCTGGGCAGACTCACCAGGCACTTCTTTCTATGGGGAAGGCAGAATGATGCTTTTTGGCTCCAGAATTCCCTTTCAACAGGGCTTGAGGACCAGTAAGTTGAAAATAGAATTTTAAACACAATCTAAGGTTCAATTCAGTGCCATGCGGAGGCAGGTCCATTGTCCAGTGGCTAATTCGAGATATCCAGCACTGGAGTAAGGGTGGATGTCAGATGTTTGCTCACACTGGAGTTTGTGTATATGATGACATACAAATGGAGGGGTGGCATCAAGAGGCCGTGGATGATTTCCTACGCTGAAGCTTGTGAGGTGCTCATAACAGCAAGGTTTCCTTCTTCTGGACAGGTGGAGTCAGTTTGTTTGCTTCAAGATCCCCCATCTGAAAAGTTTGGCTAGCAGAGCTCTCCCACATGGATGCCTGTAAAGCACACCTCCCTTGACCATTTCAGCTGAGGAACATGGCAGGTTTGTTCTGATAGCTCTGGAGTGAAGGACCAAGGCCTTGAGTTGATGTGGAATATCTTGCAGATGGGCCACAGTGCTGGTTTGTTACCAGGGGGACCTTAGAATGTGATGGTGGTTAAAGTGCCATGCAGGATTCTGCTAACCTGAGGGTTTTACACAGGTCGAAGAGCATGGTTTCCTTCTGGGGACAGGAGATGCTCTGTTGTGTGGCTCACGGCCCACATATTGTATCATAAGTAGGTATTCCAGAGCAGGCACCTGAGGACAGATGCCTGAAAACCTAATCTAGGTTTCCAATGAGGTCCTAGGGGCATGTCAGGTTCAATCTTCTGACTCAGGAACATTGACATGGCTGACTGCCTCAATGGAGGTGATCAAGTTGTTTCAGACTGCACATTTGCATCCAGAGCAGCTCCCAATATTGGGGTGGGCTCAGAGGCCTTGTAGGTTTCTCCTAATCTGGACGTTTTAGGCAACTGTGATGGGCACAATTTCTTTGTGGATGTCAGGCACAGTCCTGTGGTGTGGCTCCAGAGACCCCATCCTGGAGGGCATGTGAGCCATGGTTTTTGGAGAGAAGTCTGTAAACACACATTCGGTTTAGGGTTAGTGGTGTGGTGATTGCCGGCCTAATGCTGCTGGAGGGCAGCTCGTCAGGAACTGTATTTAAGTTGTCTGGAAGGCGTTAGCATAGACTTTTCTATCTGGATTGTGTGTCCAGGAAGGCCTCAGAATGCAGGTGTGGTCTCAGGGGTACATGGATACTTTTCCACTCTAAGGATCCTGATGGATCTCCATAGTTTGTTGGCTTTGTTGGGGAGGGAAGAGTGCTGTTTTTCCATCTTAGCAGTGCCCCAAAACAGGGATTCCAGAGACGGGCTATGGGTCTGGGTGCCAGAGAAATACCCCCAAGGGTTGGTATTTGGGCCTAGTGGCATACTAGGCCTGCAATACGGGATCCTGGTGGGGCAACTGAGAAGTCTTGTTTGAAAGCATGCTCAGGCTGAGGGTCACAATGCCTGTTTGTGCCCAGGGCAGTCCTCAGGTATGGGCGTGGTTTCATTGCCCATATAGCTGGCTCCAACTTTGAGGGTTAGACACCCATTCCAACAGCCAGGATTCCTGCCATGGTGGAAGGAGGAGTTCTCTATTGTGCTTCAGGTTTCCCCATTCACAGGGATTCCAGCCAAGGTCTGGGGACAGGTGTCTGAATACCAAGGATGGATAGAGATGAAGTACTTAGCTGATGGATGGACTCACTAGCTGGATATTGGGCCCGCTCTGTGGGTGGCTGACAATATGTCGGGGCTCAGGATCTGTAAGAAACAGTACTAGTAGCCAGGGCAACCAATAAATCAGGGTTCCCTCAAGGGCTGAGCAGATTGGTCCTCATGTAGGGTTTCTGGGGAGTCTCATGAGGCACTTCTCTCTATAGGGAAGGCAAAATGCTGTGTTGTGCCTGCAGAATTCCCTATCAAGAAGTCTTGTGGACCAGTAGGGTGAGGATGGAATTATAAACACAAGCTCCAGTTCAATTCAGCGTCAAGTGGAAGGAAGCTCCAATGTGCAGCAGCTGATTCGAGATATCCAGCACCTGAGTAAGTGCAGATGTCAGATGTTTGCTCACACTGGAGTTTGAGTCTATGATGACTGTCAATTGGAGGGGTGACGTCAAGAGGCTGGGTCTTGTGAGATGCTCCAAACATCAAGGTTTCCTTCTACTGGTCAGGTGGAATCTGGTGTGTTTGCTCCAGTGTCTCCCATATGGAAAAATTGGGTAGCAGAACTCTCTGGCTTGGATGCCTGGAAAGCACACCTGCATGGTCCATTGCAGCTGAGTAACATGGCAGGTTATATCTGGTGGCTTTGGGGCTAAGTTCCAAGTGGCCTGAGTTGGCATGGAGTTTCATGCTTTTGGATAACAATGCTTGTTGAGATCCATGTAGAAGTTAGAATTTTGGGGTGGTCAGAGAGCCATGCAGGATTCTCCTAAAGTGTGTCTTAGACACAGCTACCAAGAGCAAGTTATCCTACCGGGGGCAGGAGGACTTCTGTAGTGTGGCTCAGGGACCACACGTTGGAATATAAGTTGGTATTGGGTAACAGGCCCCTTTTCATAGGCACCTGAAATCTAAGCTTGGATATCTATGAAGTACTAGAGGCATGTCAGGTTTAATCTTCTGACTCAGAGCCTTTGACTTGGATGTCTGACTGGAGGTAGGTGCTCATTGGTGTCAGAATGCACATTTGGGTCCAGAGCATTCTCCAAAATGGAGGTGGGCTCAGGCTGTTTGTACTTTGCTCCTAATCTTCAGGGTTTGGCCAATAGTGAGGGCAGAGTTTCCTTCGGGATGGTAGGCACAGTCGTCCAGTGTGGCTCCAGAGGCCTCATCCTGAGGGCATGTGGGCCAGGGTTTTGGGGACTCAAATCTGGAAACGCAGATTTGGGTTAGGGTGAGGGCCAAGGTGATCACGGGCCGGATCTGCAGGCCCTGAGTGCAGCTCATATTGTACTGAAATTAAGGAATCATGGAGGTGGTAGGACAGGCTTTCCTGTCAGGTTTGTGTGTTCAGGACAGTCGCAAAATGTAGGGGTAGATTATCAGGCCCTATGTCTTTGACTCTAGGGATTCTGATCAGATCCCAAGAGTTTGGTGTCTTTGTGGGAAGGGAAGACTGCTGTTTTCTGTCTCAGGAGACGCCCAAAAGAGGGATACCAGAAAGAGGTCCTGGGTGGGCACCTGGAAATCACAAACGAGGGTGAATATTTGGCCCTAGGAACCTGGCAGGCCTGCTCTGCAGGACCCTGGTCCAAGTACTGAGGGGATTTGTTTGAAAGCAGCCTCATGCTTAGGGTCACAATGCTTGTTGGTGCCCAGGGCTGCTCCCATGAGTGACTGTGGTCTTCTGGCCCATGTAGCTGGTTCCACTCAGAGGGTTGGACACCCATCTCAACAGTCAGGCTTCCTGCCATCGGGAAGGAAGAGTAATCTGGGCTTCAGGTTCCCTCATAGGCAGGGAATTGAGCTACTGTCTGGGGAGAGATGCCTGAATATCCAGGTTGAGTATATGTGATGGCTTTGGGACATGACAGGTCCCACTTGCAGGATATGGCACCCACTGTCTGCATGCCTGAATGGAAGTCGAGGTTCAACCTGTGTCAGCCAGAGCCCTAGTACCCATGGCAGCCTATGATATTAGGGTGCCATCAAAGGCCATGCTGGTGGATCCTCATGTGGGCTTTCTGGGCAGACGCTCCAGGCACCACTTCTTTCTGTGGGATAGGCAGAGATGCTCCAAACTGCAAGGTTTCCTTGACTGGACAGGGGGATTCTGGTTTGTTTGCTCCAGGGTTCCCCATGTGAAAAGTTTGGTATCAGAGCTCTCCCGCATGGATGCCTAGAAAGCACATTGACCGTTGCAGCTAAGGAACATGGCAGGTTTGATCTGGTGGCTCTGGGGCGAATTTCCAAGCAGGATGAGTTGACATGGTGTTTCATGCTGTTGGATCACAATGCTGGTATGTATGCAGGACAACGTTAGAATGTTGGGGTGGTCAGGGGCCATGCAGGATTCTCCTATACTGAGTCTTAGACATAGCTACTAAGAGCAAGGTATCCTACTGGGGACAGGAGAGGTTCTGTTGTGTGGCTCAGGGACCACATTTTGGAATATAAGTTGTTATTGGAGAAGATGTTTCTGGGAAAAGACGCCTGAAAATCTAAGCTAGGGTATCAATGAAGTCCTAGGGGCATGTCAGTTTCAATCTTCAGACTCAGGGCCTTTTACTTGTATGTCTGCCAGTAGGCAGGTGCTCATTGTGTGTCAGAATGAGCATTTGGGTCCAGAGCATTCTTTGAAATTGAGGTGTGCACAGGGGCTTTGTACTTTTCTCCTAATCTTCAGGGTTTGGGCAACAGTGAAGGGTAGACATTGCTTCGGGAGGGTAGGCACAATTGTCTGGTGTTGCACCAGAGGCCCCATCCTGGAGAACATGTGGGTCAGGGCTTTGAGAACACAAATCTGAAAATTCGGACTAGTGTTAGGGTGGGGGCTGAGGTGGTTACAGTCCCAATCTGCAGGCCCTGAGTGCATCTCATAGTGTACTGAAATTAAGGTGTCATTGAGGTGGTAGCACAGTCTTTTCTGACTGGATTGTGTGTCCAGGACGGTCGCAAAATGTAGGAGTGTCTTCATGGGGCCATGGGGGATTCGTCGTCTCTGGGGATTCTCCCAGCTCCCACGAGTTTGGTTTTTCTGGGGGAAGGGAAGACTGATGTTTTCCATCTCAGGGGACTCCCACAAGAGATATTCCAGAGACAGATCCTGGGTCAGGGTGCCTGGAAAACACAAACGAGGATGAAGATTTGGCCTTAGGAACCTGGAAGTCTGGTTTTGTGAGCTCCTGATCCAGCTACGGAGGGGGTTTGTTTGAAAGCAGGCTCATGCTGAGAGTCGCAATGCTCTTTGTGCCCAAGGTGGCTCCCATGAGTGACCCCGGTCTCATGGACAATGCAGCTGGTTCCCATTCTGAGGGTTGGACACCCATCTCAACAACCAGGTTTCCTGCCATTGGGAAAGAGGAATACTCTTGTGCTTCAGGTTCCCCTATAGGCAGGGATTTGAGCTATGGTGTGGGGAGAGATGCCTGAATACCCAGGTAGAGTAGAGATGATGGCTTCGGGCCACAGCATTTCCCACCTGCAGAATACGGGGCCCACTGTCTGCATGGCTGTCTGGAGGTCGTTGCTCAGGCTGTGTCAGGGAGAGCCTGAGTGCCCATGACAGCCTATGATATTAGAGTGCCGTCGAGGGCCATGCAGTTGGATCCTCATGTGGGGTTTTGGGGAAGAATCATCAGGCAGGACTTCTTTCTGTGGGGTAGGCAGAATGCTGTGTTGTGGCTCCAGAATTCTGTATCAAGGGGGTCTGTTGACCAGGAGGGTGAGGATGGAATTGTAAACACAAGCTACAATTAGATTCAGTGCCAAGCAGTAGGAAGTTCCAGTGTGCATTGGCTGATTCGAGATATGTAGCACCTGACTAAGGGCGGATGTTAGATACTTGCTCACACTGGAGTTTGTGTCTATGATTACCGACTAATGGCGGGGTGGCATCCCGAGGCCATGGAGGATTTCCCACACTGGGGCTTTGAGATGCTTCAAACAGCAAGGTTTCCTTCTACTTGACAGGGCGAGTCTGTTCTGTTTGCTCCAGGTTCCCCTATATGGAAAGTTTGGGTGGCAGAGCAATCCCGCATGGATTCCTAGAAAGCACAACTCCATTGGCCATTGCAGCTGAGGAACATGGCAGGTTCAATCTGGTGTCTCTGGGGCGAAGTTCCAAGAGGCCTGAGTTGACATGCATTTTCATGCTGTTGGATCACAGTGCTGGTTTGTATCCAGGGAGACGTTAGAATGTTGGGGCAGTAAGGGCCCATGCAGGATTCTCCTACACTGAGTCGTGGACACAGCTACCAAAATCAACATATCCTTCTGGGGAAAGGAAGGGTTCTGTTGTGTGGCTCAGGGACCACATGTTGGAATGTAAATTGGTATTTGGTAACAGGCCCCTGGGGATAAGCACCTGAAAATCTAAACTCAGTTATAGACGAAGTCCTAGAGGCATGTCAGGTTCAGACTTCTGACTCAGGGCCTTTGACTTGGATGTCTGCATAGAGGCAGGTCCTTATTGTGTGTCAGAATGTGCATTTGGGTCCAGCATTTTCCTTTGAATTGAGGTTGGCTCAGAGGCTTTGTACTTTGCTCCTAATCTTCAGGGTTTTGGCAACAGTGAAGGGCAGATTTTCTTTGGGAAGGTATGCACACTTGTCTGTTGAGGTTCCAGAGACCCCATCCTAGAAGACATGTGGGCCTGGGCTTTGGGAACAGAAATCTGCAAACACAAACCAGGGTTTGGGTGAGGGCCAAGGTGATCACAGGCCCGATCTGGAGGCCCTGTGGGCAGCTCATAGTGTACTGAAATTAAGACGTAATGGAAGTGGTAGCACAGGCTTTTCTGTCTGGATTGTGTATCCAGGATGGTCGCAAAATGTAGGGGAGTTGTCATGGGGCCATGGAAGATTCTTCGTCTCTGGGCATTCTACCCACTTCCCAGGAGTTTGGTGTCTCTGGGGGAAGGAAAGACTGCTGTTTCCGTCGCAGGGGACCACAAAAAGAGGGATTCCAGAGACAGGTTCTGGGTCTGGGCACCTGGAAAACACAAATGAGGATGAGCATTTGGCCCTAGGGACGTGGCAGGCCCGCTCTACAGGCACCTGGTCCAGCTAAAGAGGGGGTTTGTCTGAAAGCAATCTAATGCTGAGGGTCACAATGCCTGTGTCCAGGGCGGCTCCATGAGTGACTGTGGTCTCATGGGCGATGCAGATGGTTCCCACTTTGAGGGTTGGACACCCATCTCAACAGCCAGGTTTCCTGCCAACGGGAATAAGGAGTACTCTTGTGTTTCAGGTTCCCCCATAGTCAGGGATTTGAGCTACGGTCTGGGAAAGATGCCTGAATACCCATGTTGAATAGATGTGATAGCTTTGGGCCATGGCAGGTCCCATCAACAGGATATGGGCCCCACTATCTGCGTGGCTGACTGGAGGTCGTGGCTCAGGCTGTGATAGACAGAGTCTGAGTACCCCTGGTGGCCTAAGATACTAGGGCCCCGTCAAGGGCCATGCTGGTGGATCCTCATGTGGGGTTTCTGGGCAGATGCACCAGGCACTACTTTTTTCTGTGGGGCAGGTAGAATGCTGCGTTTTGGCTCAGGAATTTCCTATCAAGAGGGCGTGGGCAAAAAGAGGGTGAGGATGGAATTGCAAACACAAGCTAAGGTGCAATGCAGTGACATGTGGAAGGCAATTCCAGTGGGCAGCGGCTGATACGAGATATCCAGCACCTGAGTAAAGGTGGATGTCAGATATTTGCTCACACTGGAGTTTGCATCTATGATGACTGACAAATGGAGGGGTAGCGTCAAGAGGCCATGGAGGGGTTTTCACGTTGACGCTTAGGAGCTGCTCCAAACAGCACGGTTTCGTTCTACTGGACAGGTGGAGTCTGGTTTATTTGCTCCAGGTTCCCCCATGTGGAAAGTTTGAGTAGCAGAGCTCTACTGCATGGATGCCTAGAAAGCTCAACTCCACTGACCATTGCAACTGAGGAACATGGCAGGTTCGTTCTGGTGTCTCTGGAGTGAAGTTCCAAGACCTTGAGTTGTCATGGAATCTCTTGAAGATGGGTCACAATGCTGGTTTGTTACCAGGGAGATCTTAGAATGTGCTGGTGGCTAAGGTGCTGTGCAGGATTCTACTACCCTGGGCTTTGGCACATATGGAAGGGCACGGTTTCCTTCTGGGGACAGATGTAGTGTTCTGTGACCCAAGGTCCACATGTTGTATCATAAGTTAGCATTCCAGAACAGGCCTCTTAGGACAAATGTGTGAAAATCGAATCTAGGGTTCTCATGACATCCTAGGGGCATATTAGATTCACTATTCTGACTCAGGACCATTGATTTGGCTGTCTGCCTGGATGTAGGTGATCAGGGTGTTTTACATTTACGTTCAGAGTGGCCACCAATATTGGTGTAGGCTCAAGGACCTTGTGGGTTTTTCCTAATCTAGAGGTTTGGGCAACTGTGATGGGCACAGTTTCCTTGGGGATGGCAGGGACAGTCCTGTGGTGTGGATCAAGAGACCCCATCCTGGAGGGCATGTGTGCCATGATTTAGATAGAGAAGTCTGCAAACACAAATTCAGATTAGGATGAGTGGTGAGGTGATTGCAGGCCCAATGCATAGACCTGGAGGGAAGCTCCTCTGGAACTGTAATTAGGGTGATTGGAAGGAGGTAGCACAGGTTTTCTTTCTGGATTATGTGTCCAGGATGGCCTCGGAATGCAAGTGTGTTCTCATGGGTCCATGGGAGACTTTTCCTCTCTATGGATCCTGGTGGCTCCCCATAGTTTGGTGGCTTTTTCGGGGAAGGGAAGAGTGCTGTTTTCCATCTTAGGGGTGCCCCAAAACAGGGATTTCAGACTGGCTCTGGGTCCGGGCACCTGGAAAATCCCACCAAGTTTTAGAATTTGTGCCTAGAGGCATACCAGGCCTACAATGTGGGATCATGTAGGTGCAACTAAGAGGGATTGTTTGAAAGCATGCTTAGGCTGAGGGTCATAGTGCCTATTTGTGCCAGGGCGGCCATCAGGTGTGGGTGTGGTCTCATTGGTCTTGTAACTGGTTTCCCCTTTGAGGGTTGGTCAACTGCCCCAACAGCCAGGTTTATTGCCATGGAGAAAGAGGAGTTCTCTATTGTGCTTCAGGTTCCCCCATTTCAGGGATTCCAGCAAAGTTCTGGGGACAGGTGCCTGAATACCAAGGATGGGTAGAGATGATGTACTTGGGCCACGACCATCCCAAATGCTAGATATGGGGCCCGCTCTCTGGTGGCTGAAACTCAGTCAGGGCTCAGGCTCTGACAGACACAGCACTACTGGCCATGGAAGCCTATAAATCGGGGTTGACTCGAGGGCCGAGCACATTGATCCTCATGTGGTTTTCTGGCCTGACTCACCAGGCACTTCTTCATTCGCTTGGTAAGGCAGAATGCTTCGTTGTGGCTCCAGATTTCCCTACCAAGAGGGCTTGTGGACCAGTTGGGTGAGGATGGAATTGTACACATATGGTTCAATTCAGTGCTAGCGGAAGTCAGTTCCAATGTGCAGCAGTTTATTTGAGACATCCAGCGTCGGAATAAGGGTGGATGTCTGATGTTTGCTCACACTGGAGTTTGTGTCTAGGATGACCGACAAATGGAGTGGTGGCATCAAGAGGCCATGGAGGAGTTCACACGCTAAGGCCTGTGAGCTGTTCCAAATAGTAAGGTTTCCTTCTACTGGGGAGGTGAAGTCTGATTTGTTTGCTCTAGGTTCCCCCATGTGAAAAGTTTGTAAAGCAGAGCTCTCCAGCATGCATGCCTGGAAAGCACACCTCCATTGACAATTGACGCTGAGGAACATGGCAGGTTCGTTCTGGTGGTGCTGGTGTGAAGTCACAAGGACTCGATTTGACATGGAATCTCTTACAGATGGGCCACAATGCTGGTTTGTTACCAAGGAGATCTTAGAATGTGCTGGTTGCTAAGGTGCCATGCAGGATTCTCCTACCTTGAGGGTTTTGCACAAGTGAAAGTGCACGGTATCCTTCTGGGGACAGGTGATGTTCTGTCGTATGGCTCAGGGACCACATGATGTGTCATAAATTGGTATTCCAGAACAGGCCCCTGAAGACAGATGTCTGAAAACCTAATGGGGTTCCATTGAGGGCTAGGGGCATTTCAGGTTCAATCTTATAACTCATGATCATTGACTTGGCTGTCTCCCGGGATTTAGGTGATCAGGGTGTTTCAAACTGTGCATTTGCATCCACAGTGTCTGGCAATATTGGTGTGGGCTTAGGGTGCTTACAGGTTTCTACTAATCTGGAAGGTTTGGGCAACTCTGATATGCACAGTGTCCTTGAGGATGGCAGCCAGAGATCTGTGGTGTTGCTCCAGGGATCCTGTTCTCGTGGGCATATGAGCCATGGTTTTGGGAGAGAAGTCTGAAAACACAAATTCGGGTTAGTGAATTTGTGGCGATGTGATTGCAGGCCCAATGAGTAGAGCTGGAGCTCGTCAGGAACTTTAATTAGGGTCACTGGAAGGTGGTAGCACAGGCTTTTCTTTCTGGATTGTGTGTCCAGTATGGCCTCAGAATACAGGTGTGGTCTCATGGGTCCATGGGAGACATTTCTTCTCTAGGGATCCTGGCAGCTCTCCATAGTTTGGTGGCTTTTTCAGGGAAGGGAAGAGTGCTGTTTTCCATCTTAGGGGTGCCCCAAAACAGGGATTCCAGAGACAGACTCTGGTTCTGGGCATCTGTGAAATTCCACCAAGGGTTAGGATTTGGGCCTTGGGGTGTACGAGACCTGCAATGCAGGATCATGGTGGTGCAACTGAGAGGGATTGTTTGAAAGCATCCTCAGGCTGAGGATCAAAATATCTGCTTGTGCCCAGCATGGCCCTTAGGAGTGGGTGTGGTCTCATTGGTCTTGTAAATGACTCCCCCTTTGAGGGTTGGACACTGATCCCAACAGCCAAGTTTCCTGCCATGGGAAGGAGGAGTTCTCTACTGTGGTTCAGGTTCCCCACTGGCAGGGATTCCAGCATAGGTCTTGTGACAGATGTCTGAATACCAAGGATGGGTAGAGATGATGGAACTGGGCTTTGGCCTGTCTCACATATTGTATATGGGCCTCGCTCTCTGGGTGGCTGACAGTAGGTCAGGTCTCAGGCTCTGTCAGACACAGCACTAGTGTCCAGGTCATCCTATAAATCAGGGTTCCCTCAAGGGCCGAGCAGATTGATCCTCAGGTGGAGTTTCTAGGCAGACTCACCAGCCCCTTATTCTTTCTGTGCTGAAGGCACAATGCTGCATTGTGGCTCCAGAATTCCTTATTAAGATTGCTTGGTAACTAGTAGGCTGAGAATGGAATTGTAAACCCAAGCTACGGTTTAATTCAGTGCCAAGCGAAAAGCATTTCCAGTGTGCAGCGGCTGATTCCAGATATCCAGAACCAGAGTAAGGGCGGATGTCAGATGTTTGCTTATGCTGGAGTTTGTGTCTATGATGACGGACAAATTTTGGGGGGTGGGGTCTAGAGGCCTTGGAGGATTTCCTATGCTGGGGCTGGTGAGATTCTCCAAACAGCAAGGTTTCCTTCTACCAGAAAGGGTGAGTCTGGTTTGTTTGCTCGAGGGTCCCCCATGTGGAATGTTTGGGTATCAGAGCACTCCCGCATGGATGCCTGGGTATCAGAGCACTCCTGCATGGATGCCTGGAAAGCACACCTTCTTTGACCATTGCAGTTGAGGAAATGTCAGATTCATACTGGTGGCCCTGGTGCGAAGTACCAAGGCCCTGAGATGACATGGAGTCTAATTAAGGTGGGTCACAATGCTGGTTTGTTACCAGGGAGATCTTAGAATGTGCTGGTGGATAAGGGGTCAGGCAGGATTCATCTACCCTGAGGGTTTGACACAGCTCCAAGAGCACGTCTCCCTTCTGGGGAGAGGAGATATTCTCTCGTGGAGCTCAGGGACCACATGATGTATCATACGTTGGTATTCCAGGAAAGGTCTCTGAGGATAGATGCCAGAAATCATAATCTAGGTTTCCAGTGAAGTCCAACGGCCATTTCAGGTTCAATCTTCTGACTCAGGACAATTGACTTGGGTGTCTGCCAGTATGAAGGTGATCAGGGTGTTTCAGAATGCACATTTCTATAGAGAGTGGCCTCCAATATTGGGGTGGACTCAGAGGCCTTGCAGGTTTCTCCTAATCTGTAGGGTTTGGGCAACTCTGATGGGCAACTTTTTATTGGGGATGGCAGACACAGTCCTACGGTATGGCTCCAGAGACCCCATCCTGGATAGCATGTGAGCCATGGTTTTGGGAGAGAAGTCTGCAAACACAAACTCAAATAAGAGTTAGTGGTGAGTTAGTTGCAGGCCCAATGCACAGACATGGAGGGCAGCTCGTCAAGAAGTGTAAATTGGTTGACCTGAAGGTGGTAGCACATGCTATTGTATCTTGATTGTGTGTCAAGGATGACCTCGGAATGCAGGTGTGGTCTCATGGGCCTATGGCAAATTTTTCCTCTCTAAGGATCCTGGTGGCTCCCAATAGTTTGGTGGCTTTTTTGGGGAAGGGAAAACTGCTGTTTTCCATCTTAGGGGTGCCCCAAAACAGGGATTCCAGAGTAGGGCTCTGGGTCTGGGCGTCTGGACAATTGCACCAAGGGTTAGAATTTGGGCCTAGGGGTGTACAAGGCCTTCAATGCAGGATAGTGGAGGTGCAACTGAGAGTGTTTGCTTGAAAGCATGCTCAGTCTGAAGGTCACAATGTCTGCTTGTGGCCAGGGTGGCCCTCATGAGTGGGCGTGGTCTCATTGGCTATTAAGCTGGCTCTGACTCTGAGGGTTGCACACCCATCACAACAGCCAGGATACCTGCCATGGGTAGGAAGAGTTCTCTACTGTGCTTCAGGTTGCCCCATTGGCAGGGATTCCAGCAAAGGTCTGGGGACAGATGCCTGAAAACCAAGTATGGGTAAAGATGAGGGACTTGGGCCATAGCTGGTCTCACATGCTGGATATGGGCCCCGCCCTCTGGGTGACTGACACTAGTTCGGGGCTCAGGCTCTGTCAGACACAGCACTATTGTCCACGGCAGCCTTTAAAATGGGGTTCCCTTGAGGGCCGAACAGATTGATCCTCATATCGAGTTTCTGTCAGACTCATCAGGCCCTTCTTCTTTCTATAGGGAAGGCAGAGTGTTGTGTTGTGGCTTCAGAATTCACTATCAAGAGGGCTTGTGGACCAGTAGGGTGAGGATGGAATTGTAAACACAAGCTATGGTTAAATTCATTGTCAAGTTAAAGGCAGTTCAAGTGTTCAGTGGCTGATTCGAATATCCAGCACTCGAGTAAGGGCGGATGTCAGATGTATGCTCATGCTGGAATTTATGTCTATTTTGACAGACAAATGGAGGGGTGGCGTAAAGAGACCATGGAGGATTTCTCACGTTGGGGCTGGTGAGATGCTCCAACCAGTAAGGTTTCCTTCTACTGGACAGGTGGAGTCTGGTTTGTTTGTTCCAGGGTCGTCCATGTCTAAAGTTGGGTAGCAGAGCTCTCCCTCATGGATGCCTGGAAAGCACACCTCCATTGAACATTGCAGCTGAGGAACATGGCAGATTCGTTCTGGTGGCTCTGGAGCGAAGTACCAAGGGCTTGAGTTGACATGGAATCTCTTAAAGATGGGCCACAATGCTGGTTTATTACTAGGGAGATCTAGAATGTGCTGATGGCTAAGGGGCCGTACAGGATTCATTTACCCTGAGTGTTTGACACAGGTCCAAGAGCACGTCTTCCTTCTGAGGAGAGGAGATATTCTGCATGAGGATCATGGACCACATGTTGTATCATAAGTTGGTATGCAGAACAGGCCTCTGAGGATAGATGCCTGAAGACCTAATCTAGGTTTCCAGTGAAATCCTAGGGGCATGTTAGGTACAATCTTCTGACTCAGGACCATTGACTTTGGTGTCTGCCTGGATGGAGGTGATCAGGGTGTTTCAGGTGGTGCATTTACATCCAGAGCAGCCTCCAGTATTGGGGTGGTCTCAGGGGCCTTTCAGGTTTCTCCTTATCTGGAGGGTTTGGGCAACTTTGACAGGCATAGTTTCCTTGGTGATCACAGGCCCAGTCCTAAGGTGTGTCTCCAGTGAACCCATTCTGGAGGGCATGTGAGCCATGGTTTTGGGAGGGAAGTCTGTAAACACAAACTTGGGTTAGGGTTAGTGGCGAGGTGATCACAGGCCCAGTGCAAAGACCTGGAGGGCTGCTCATCAGGAACTGTCAATTGGGGGACTCAAAGGCGGTAGCACAGGCTTTTGTATCTGGATTGTGTGCCCAGTATGGCCTCAGAATGCAGTTGTGATCTCATGGGCCCATGGGAGATTTTTCCATTCTAAGGATTCTGGAGGCTCCCAATAATTTGGTGGCATTCTTGGTGAAGGGAAGAGTGCTGTTTGCCATCTTATGGTTGCCACAAAACAGGGATTCCAAGATGGGCTCTGGGTCTGGGCGCCTGGAAAATCACACCAAGTGTTAGGATTTGGGCCTAGGGGCATACCAGGCCTGCAATGTGGGAACCTGGAGGTGCAGCTGAGAGTGTTTGTTTGAAAGAATGCTCAGGCTGTAGGCCACAATTCCTGATTGTGCCCATGGCGGCCCTCAGGAGTAGGCATGGTCTTATTGGCAATGCAGATGTTTCCCATTCTGAGGGTTGTACACCCATCCCGAAAGCCAGGATAGTTGCCTTGGGGAAGGAGGAGTGCTTCATGTTCCCCCATTGGTAGGGATTCCAAAAATGTATGGGGACAGATGCCTGAATACCAAGGATAGGTAGAGATGACAGCCCTGGGCCATGGCTAATCTCACATGCTAGATATGGGGCATGCTCTCCTGGTGGCTGACAGGAAGTCGGGGCTCAGGGTCTGTCAGACACAGCACTAGTGGCCAGTGCAGACTATAAATCTGGTTACCTCGAGGGCCAAGTAGATAGATCCTCATGTGGAGTTTTTGGGCAGACTCACCAGGCCCTTCTACTTTTTAAGGGGAAGGCAGAATGCTGCGTTGTGGCTCCAGAATTCCATATCAAGAGTTCTTGCAGACCAGTAGGATGAGGATGGAATTGTAAACCCATGCTATGGATAAATTCATTGTTAAGCGAAAGGTATTTCCAGTGTGCTGCAGCTGATTTGAATATCCAGCAACTGAGTAAGTGCAGACGTCAGATGCTTGCTCATGCTGGTGTTTGTGTCTATGATGACCGATAAATAGAAGGGTGGCGTCCAGAGGCCATGGAGTATTTCCCATGCTGCGACTTATGAAATGCTCCAAACAGCACGTTTCCTTCTACCGGACAAGGGCAGTCAGGTTTGTTTGCTCCAGGATACCCCATGTGGAAAGATTAGGTAGCAGAGCACTCCCGCATGGATGCCTGGAAAGCACACTTCCATTGACCATTAAGCTGAGGAATATGGCAGGCTTCTTCTGGTGGCTCTGGTGCGAAGTACCAAGGCCTTGAGTTGACATGAAGTCTCATGAAGGTGGGTCACAATGCTGGTTTGTTACCCGGGAGATCTTAGAATGTGCTGGTGGCAAAGGGCTGGGCAGGATTCATCTACCCTGTGGGTTTGAAACAGGTCCAAGAGCACATCTTCCTTCTGGGGACAGGATATGTTCTGTTGTGTGGCTCAGGCACCACATGTTGTAACATATGTTGGTATTCCAGAACAGGCCTCTGAGAACAGATGCCTGAAAACCTAATTTTGGGTTCCAATGAGGTCTGAGAGGCATTTCAGGTTTAAACTTCTCATTCAGGTCCATTAACTTGGTTTTCTGCCTTGATTTAGGTGATCGGGGTGTTTCAGACTATGTATTTGCATCCAGAACAACAGCCAGTATTGGGGTGGGCTAAGGGGCCTTGCAGGTTTCTCCTAATCTGGAAGGTTTGGGCAACTGTGATGGGCAGTTTCCTTGGAAATGGCAGGCACATTCCTGTGCTGTGGCTCCAGAGTCCCTATCCTGGAGGGCATGTGAGCCATGGGAGAAAAGTCTGAAAACACAAACTCGGGTAGGGTTAGTGGAGAGGTGATTGCAGGCCCAATGTGTAGATGAAAGACGGCTTGTCGGGCAATGTAATTAGGGTGACTAGAAGGCGGTAGCACAGACTTTTCCATCTGGATTGTGTTCCCAGTATGGCTTTGGAATGCAGGTTTGGTCTTCTGGCTCCATGGGTTATTTTTCCTCTCTAATGATCCTGGTGGCTCCCCCCATTGGGTGGCTTTTTCCATGCAGCTGGATCCCACTTTGAGGGTTGGACACCCATCCCAACAGCCAGGAAGGCTATAAATGGGGGTTCCCTCGAGGGCCGAGCAGATTGATCTTCATGTGGAGTTTCTGGGCAGACTCATCAAACCTTTCTTATTTCTATGGGGAAGGCAGAATGCTGCATTGTTGCTCCAGAATTCACTATCAACAGGGCTTGGGGACCAGTAGGGTGGGTATGTAATTGTAAACACAAGCTATGGTTATATTCAGTGCCAAGCAGAAGGCAGTTCCAGTGTGCAGCAGCTGATTCGTGATATCCAGCATGGGAGCAAGGGCAAAGATCAGATGTTTGCTCATGCTAGAGTTTGTTTCTATAATGACAAACAAATGGAGGGGTGGTGTCAAGAGGCCATGGAAGATTTCCCACGCTGGGGCTTGTAAAATGCTCCAAATAGCAAGGTATTCTTCTTCCGGACAGGGGGAGTCTGTATTGTTTGCTCCAGGGTCTCCCATATGGAACAATTGGATAGTAGAGTACTCCCACATGGATTCCTGGAAAGCACACCTCCATTGACCATTGCAACTGAGGAATATGGCAGGTTCGTTCATGTTGCTCTGGGGCGACGTACTAAGGCCTTGAGTTGACATGGAGGCTTATGAAGGTGGGTCACAATGCTGGTTTGTTACCAGGGATATCTTAGAATGTGCTGGTAGCTAAGGGGCCATGCAGTATTCTCCCACCCTGAGGGTTTGACACAGGACCTAGAGCCCGGTTTCCTTTTGGGGACAGGAGATGTTTTGCTGTGTGGCTCAGGGACCACATGTTGTAACATAAGTTGATATTCCAGAACAGGCTTCTGAGGACAGATGCCTGAAACCCAATCTAGGCTCTAATGAGGACCAAAAGGCATGTCAGGTTCAATCTTCTGACTCAGGACCATTGACTTTGGTGTCTGCCTGGATGTAGGTGATCAGGGTGTTTCAGACTGCACATTTGCATCCAGAGCAGTCTCCAGTATTGGGGTGGGCTCAGGGTTATTGCAGGTTTCTCTTAATCTGGAGGGTTTGGGCAACTGTCACGGGCACAGGTTCCTTGGGGATGGTAAGCCCAGGCCAGTGGTGCGGCTCAAAAGACCCCATCTTGGAGGGCATGTGAGCCACGATTTTGGGAGAGTGTGCAAACACAAACTCGGGTTAGGATTGGGGCAAGGTGATTGCAAGCCCAGTGCATAGACCTGGAGGGCAGCTCATCAAGAACTGTAATTATGGTGACCTGACGGCGGCAGTACAGGCTTTTGTATCTGGATTGTGTGTCAAGGATGGCCTCGGAATGCAGGTGTGGTCTCAAGGGTCCATGGGAGATTTTTCCTCTCTAAGAATCCTGGCGGCTCCCAATAGTTTGGTGATTATTGGGGAATGGAAGAGTGCTGTTTTATCTCTTAGGGGTGCCCCAAAACAGGGAATCCCGAGACAGCCTCTGGGTCCGGGCACCAAGATATCCCACCAAGGATCAGGATTTGAGCCTAGGGACATCTCAAGCCTGAAATGCGGGATCCTGGTGGTGGAACGGAGAGGGCTCATTTGAAAGCATGCTCAGGCTGAGGGTGACAATGCCTGCTTGTGCCCAGGGCGGCCCTCATGAGTTGGCGTGGTCTCATTGGCCATGAAGTTTACTCCCACTCTGTGGGTAGGGCAGTCATTCCAATAGCCAGGTTTCCTGCCTTGGGGAAGGAGCAGATCTCTATCATGCGTCAGGATCCCCCATTGGCAGGGATTTCAGCAAAGGTTTGGGGACAGGTGCTGTAATACCAAGGATGGTTAGAGACGACGGTCTTGGACCATGGCCAGTCTCACATGCTGGATATGTTTCCCGCTCTCTGGGTGGCTGACACGAGGTCGGAGCTCAGGCTTAGTAAGACACAGCACTCGTGGCCAGGGCAGCCTCTAAATCGGGGTTCCCTCGAGGGCTGAGCAGATTGATCCTCATGTGGGGTTTCAGGGCAGACACACCAGGCACTTCTTATTTCCATGGGGAAGGCAGAATGCTGCGTTGTGGCTCCAGAATTCCCTATCAAGTGGGCATGGGCACCAGTTGGGTGAGGATAGAATAGTAAAACCAAGCTACAGTTAAACCCAGTGCCAAGCAGAATGGATTTACAATGTGCAGTGGCTTATTTGAGATATCCAGCACCTGAGTAAGGGAGGATGTCAGACATTTGCTCTCACTGCAGTTTGTGTCTATGATGAGCGACAATTACAGAGGTGACACCAATAGGTCATGGAGGATTTCCCACGCTCAGGCTTGTGAGATACTCTGAATAGCATGGTTTCCTTCTACTGAGAGTTGGTGTCTGGTTTGTTTGCTCCTTGGTCCCCCATGTAGGAAGTTTGGGTAGCAGAGTACTCCAGCATGGATACCTGAAAAGCACACCTCCATTGACCATTGCAGCTGAGGAACATGGCAGGTTCGTTCTGGTGGCTCTGAGGCGAAGTACTAAAGCCATGAGTGGATATGGAGTCACGTGAAGATGGGTCACAATGCTGGTTTGTTACCAGGGAGACCTTAGAATGTGTTGGTGGCTAAGGGGCCATGCAGGATTCATCTACCTTGAGGGTTTAACACAGGTCCAAGAGCATGGTTTCCTTCTGGTGACAGGATATGTTCTGTTGTGTGGCTCAGGGACCACATGCTATATCCTAAGTGGGTATTCCAAACCAGCCCTCTGAGGACAGAAGCCTGAAAAACCTAATCTCAAGTTCCAGTGAGGACCTAGTGGCCTGTCAGGTTCAATCTTTTAATTCAGGACCATTGACTTGGGTGTATGCCTAGATGTACGTGATCAGGGGGTTTCAGACTATGCCTTTCTGTAGAGAGCTGCTTCCAATAGTGGGGTGGGCCCAGGGGCCTTGCAGGTTTCCCCTAATCTGGAAAGTTTGGGCCACTGTGACAGGCAAAGTTTCCTTGGTGATGGCAGGCACAGTCCTGTGGTGTGGTGCCAGAGACCCCATCCTGGAGGAAATGTTACCATTGTTTTGGGACATAAGTCTACAAACAAAATCAGGTAAGGGTTAGTGGTGAGGTGATCGCAGTCCCAATGCATAGACCTGGAGGGCAGCTCCCCAAGAACTGTAAATCAGGTGACTCAAAGGTGGTAGCAGAGGCTTTTGTATCTGGATTGTGTGTCCAGTATGGCCTCGGAATGCAGATGTGGTCTCCTTGGTCCAAGGGGGATATTTCATTTCTGAGGATCTTGGTGGATATGCATAGTTGAGTGGATTTTTCAGAGAAGGGAAACTGCTGTTTTCTGTCTTAGGGGTGCCCAAAACCAGAGATTCCAGAGACTGTCTTTGGGTCTGGGCACCTAGAAAATCCCACCAAGTGTTAGGATTTGGGCCTAGGTGTGTACCAGGCCTGCAAATTGGGATTTTTCTGGTGCAACTGAGAGGGCTTG
Source organism: Mustela nigripes (assembly GCF_022355385.1). Lineage (NCBI taxonomy): Eukaryota > Metazoa > Chordata > Mammalia > Carnivora > Mustelidae > Mustela > Mustela nigripes. The sequence goes on along the minus strand of NC_081568.1, from coordinate 155,336,971 downwards.
TTTGAAAGCATGCTCAGGAAGAGGGTTACAATGCCTGTTTGTGCCAAGGACAGCCCTCAGGAGTGTGCATGGTCTCTTTGGCCATGCAGCTTGCTCCCACTTTGAGGGTTGGACACTCATTCCAACAGCCAGATTTCCTGCCATGGAGAAGGAGGAGTTCTCTATTGTGCTTCAGATTCCCCCATTGGCACTGATTGTAGCAAATGTCTGGGGACAGTTGCCTGAATACCAAAGATGGGTAGAGTTGACGGACATGGGCCATGACTGATCCCACATGCTATATATGGGGCCCTCTCTCTGCGTGGCTGACACTAGGTTGGGGCTCAGGATCTGTCTGACAAAGCACTAGTGGCCAGGGCACCCTATATATCGGAATTCCCTTGAGGGCCGAGAAGATTGATCCTCATGTGGGGTTTCACGGCTGAATCACCAGGCACTGCTACTTTCTTGGGGAAGGCAGAATGCAGCGCTGTGGCTCCAGAATTCTCTATCAAGAGGGCCTGGGGACCAGTAGTGTGAGGATGGAATTGTAAACACAAGCTATGATTCCATTCAATGCCAAGCGGAAGGCAGTTCCAATGTGCAGCGGCTTATTCGAGATATCCAGCACCTGAGTAACAGCCATGTCAGATGTTTGCTCACATTGGAGTTTGTGTCTATGATGACCGACAAATGGAGGGGTGATGTCAAGAGGCCATTGTGGATTTCCCACTCTGAGGCTTGTGAGAAGCTCCAAACAACAAGGATTCCTTCATCTGGACAGGTGGAATCTGGCTTGTTTGCTCCAGGGTGTGGAAAGTTAGTCTGAAACCCCCTGATCACGTGCATCTTTTCTGTGGAAAGTTTGGGTAGCAGAGCTCTCCCACATGTATGCCTGGAAAGCACACCTCCATTGACCATTGCAGCTGAAGAACATGGCAGGATCGTTCTGGTGGCTCGTGGGTGAAGTATCAAGGCCTTGAGTTGACATGGAATCTCTGGCATTTGTGCCACAATGCTGGTTTGTTAACAGGGAGATCTTAGAATGTGCTGGTGGCTATAGGGCCATGCAGGATTCTTGTATCCTGAGGGTTTGGCACAGACCAAAGATCATGGTTTCTTTCTGGGGACAGGAGATGATCTGTTGTGTGGCTCAGGGAACACATGTTGGAATATAAGTTGGTATTACAGAACAGGCCACTGAGGACAGAGGCCTGAAAACCTATTATAGGGTTCCAATGAGGTCCTATGGGCATGTCAGGTTCTATCTTCTGACTCAGGACCATTGACATGGCTGTCTTCCTGGATGTAGGATGAAGGTTTCAGACGGCACATTTGCGTCTTGAGTGGCCACCAATATTGGGGTGGGCTCAAGGAGGTTACTGGTTCCTCCTAATCTGGGAGTTTTGGGCAACTAGAGTAGGCACAGTTTCTTTGGGTATTACTGGCACAGTCCTGTGGTGTGGCTCCAGAGACCCCATCCTGGAGGGCATGTGAGCCATGGTTTTAGGAGTGAAGATTGCAAACTCAAACTCGGGTTAGGCTTAGTGGTGAGGATCATAGGCCCAATAGACCTGGAGGGAAGCTCACCAGGAATGTAATTAGGGTTACTGGAAGGTGGTAGCTAAGTCTTTTCTATTTGGATTGTATGTCCAAGATCACCTTGGAATGCAGGTGTGGTCTCATGGGTCCATGGGAGACTTTTCCTCTCTAAGGTTCCTGGTGGCTCCCCATAGTTTTGTGGCTTTTTTGGGGAAGGGAAGAGTGCGGTTTTCCATCTTAGTGGTGACCCAAAACAAGGATTCCTGAGGCGGGCTCTGGGTCTTGGCGTGTGGAAAATCCCCCCATGGGTTAGGATTTGTGCTTTGGAGTGTAGCAGGCTTGTAATGCCAGATCCTGGCGGTACACTTGGAGGTATTGTTTGAAAGCATGCTCAGGCTGAGGGGCACAATGCCTGTTTGTGCCCAGGGATGCCCTCAGGAGTTGGTGTCGTCTCATTGATCATGCAGCTGGTTCCTATATTGAGGGTTGGACACCCATTGCAACAACCAGATGTCCTTCCATGGGGAAGGAGGAATTCTCTATTATGCTTCAGGTTCCCCCATTGGCAGGAATACCGGGAAAGTTCTGAAGACAGATGCCTGGATACCAAGGATGGGTAGAGATGACGGACTTGGGCCATGGCCGGGCTCACATCCTGAATATGGGGTCCTCTCACTGGGTGGCTGACACTAGGCCGGGGCTCAGCCTCTGTCAGACAAAGCACTAATGGCCAGAGCAGCCTATAATTGGGGGTTAACTCTAGGACCGAGCAGATTGATCTTCATGTGGGGTTTCTGGGTAGACTCACCAGGCACTCCCTCTTCCTATGGGGAAGGCCGAATGCTGTGTTGTGGCTCCAGAATTCCCTATCAAGTGGGTTTGGGGACCAGTACGGTGAGGATGAAATTGTAAACACTAGCTGCAGTTCAATTCAGTACAATGTGGAAGGCAGTTCCAATATGTAGCGGTTGATTTGAGATATCTAGTGCTGGAGTAAGGGCGGAAGTCAGATGTTTGCTCACACTGGAGTTGATGTCTATAATGATGGACAAATGGAGGAGTGGCATCAAGGGACCATGGAGGATTTCCCACGCTGAAGCTTGTGAGATGATCCAAACAGTGAGGATACCTTCTACTGGACAGGCGGAGTCTGGTTTGTTTGCCCCAGCATTCCCAATGTGGAATGTTTGGGTAGCAGAGCTCTCTGGCATGGGTGCCTGGAGAGCACACCTCCATTGACCTTGGAAGCTGAGGAACATGGCAGGCTCGTTCTGGTGATTCTGGGGCGAAGTACCAAGGTCTTGAGTTGACATGGAATCTCTTGTAGATGGGCCACAATGCTGGTTTGTTACCACAGAGATCTTAGAATGTGCTGGTGTCTAAGGTCCCGTGTAGTATTCTCCTACCTGAGGGTTTGGCACAGGTCGAAGAGCAAGTTTCCTTCTGGTAACAGGAGATGTTCTGTTGTGTGTCTTGGGAATCACATGTTGTATCATAAGTTGGTATTCCAGAACAGGCCCCAGAGGATGGATGCCTGAAAACTTAATCTAGAGTTCCAATGAGGTCGTAGGGGCATGTAAGGTTCAAACTTCTGACTCAAGACAATTTAATTGGCTCTCTGCCTATTTTAAATGATCAGGGTGTTTTGGGCTGTGCATTTGTGTCCAGAGCAGCCTCCATTATTGGGGTGGTCTCAGGGGCCTTGCAGGTTTCTCCTAATCTTGGTGTTTGGGGCACCTGTGATGGCCGTAGTTTCCTTGGGGATGGCAGGCACAGTCCTGTGGTGTGTATCCAAAGACCCCATCTTGGAGGGCATGAGAGCCAAGATTTGGGGAGAGAAGTCTGCAAACACAAATTTGGGATAGGGTGCATGGCGAGGTGATCTCAGGCCCAGTGCCTAGACCTGGAGGGTAGCTAATCAGGAACTGTACTTACTTGACTAGAAGGCGGTAGCACAGGCTTTTCTATCTGGATTGTGTGGGTAAGATGGCCTCGGATTAGAGATGTGGTCTCCTGGGTTCATTGGAGACTTTTCCTCTCTATGGATCCAGGTGGCTCCCCTATGTTAGGTGACTTTTTCAGGGAAGGGAAGAGTGCTGTTTTCCATCTGAGAGGTGCCCCAGAACAGGGATTCCAGAAACGGACTCTGGGTCTGTGTGAGTGGAAAATACTACCAAGGGGTAGGATTTGGGCCTAGGGGCTTACCAGGCCTGCAATGCGGGAAACTGCTTTTGCCTCTGAGAGGGCTTCTTTGAACGCATGTTCAGGCTGAGGGTCACACTGCATGTTTGTGCCCAGGGCGGCCCTCAGGAGTGGGAGTGGTCTCATTGGCATGCAACTGACTCACACTTAGAAGGTTGGACACCCATCCAAACAGCCAGGTTTCCTACCATGGGGAAGGAGGAGATTTCTATATGCTTTAGTTTCATCCAATTGCAGGGATTCAAGCCACGTCTGGGGACAGGTACCTGAATAACAAGGATGGGTAAGGATGACAGACGTGGGTCATGGCCTTTCTCAGATGCTGGATATGGGGCCCACTCTCTGGGTGGCTGATACTAGGTTGGGGCTCAGGGTCTCATACACAGCACTAGTGGCCAGGACAACCTTTAAATCAGGGTTCCCTCAAGGGCCGAGCAGATTCTTCCCCTGTGGGGTTCCTGGAAAGACTCACTAGGCTCTTCTACTTTCTATGGAGAAGGCAGAATGCTGTGTTGTGGCTCCAGAATTCCCCATCAAGAGGCCTTGATGAGCAGTAGGTGAGAATGAAATTGTAAACACAAGCTACAGTTCAATTCAGTGCCAAGCAGAAGGTGGATCCAATGTGCAGTGGCTTATTCCAGATATCCAGCACCTGAGTAAGAGGATGTCAGATGTTCACTCACACTAGAGTTTGTGTCTATGAGGACTGATAAATGGAGGGGTGGCATCAAGAGGCCAAAGAGGATTTCCCACTCTGAAGCTTGTGAGATGCTCCAAACAGCAAGGTTTCATTTTACTGAACAGGTAGAGTCTGTTTTGTTTGCTCCAGGTTCCCCCATGTGGAAAGTTTGGGGAGCAGAACTCTCTGGCATGGATGCCTTAGAAAGCACACCTTCACTGACCATGGCAGCTGAGGAACATGGAAGGTTCGTTCTGGTGGCTCTGGGGTGAGGTACCAAGGCCTTGATTTGCATGGAATTTGTTGCAGATGGGCCACAATGCTGGTTTGTTTCCCGGGATATCTTAGAATGTGCTTGTGGCTAAGGTGTCATGCAGGATTATCCTACCATGAGTGTTTGGCACACGTCCAAGAGCACGGTTTCCTTCTGGAGACAGGAGATATTCTGTTGTGTGGCTCAGGGACCACATGTGGTAACATAAGTTTATGGAATTCCAGAACAGGCCTCTGAGGACAGATGCCTTAAAACCCAATCTAGGGTTCCAATGAGGTCCTTGGGGGATGTTAGTTTCAATCTTCTGACTCAAGACCATTGACTTGGCCTTCTGACTGGATGTAGGTGATCATTTTGTTTCAGAACGCACATTTGTGTCCAGAGCGGCGGCCAATATTGGTGTGGGCTCATGGGTTTTGAGGGTTTCTCCTAATCTGGAGGGTTTGGACAAATGTGATGGGCAAAGTTTCCTTGGCGATGGCAGGCACAGTCCTGTGGTGTGGCTCCAGAGACCCCATTCTGGATGGCATGTAAGCCATGGTTTTGGGAGAGAAGTCTGCAAACAGAAATTTGGGTTAGTGTTAGTGGCGTGGTGATCGCAGGCCCAATGCACAGACCTGGAGGGCAACTCTTCAGGAAATGTAACTAGGGTGACTGGAAGGCAGTAGCACAGGCTTTTCTATCTGGATTGTGTGTTGAGGATGGGCTCGGATTAGAGGTGTGCTCTCCTGGGTCCATGGGAGACTTTTCCTCTCTAAGGATCCTGGCGGCTCCCCATGGTTAGGTGGCTTATTCGGGAAGGGAAAACTGTTTTCCATCTTAGGTGTGACCCAAAACAAGGATTCCAGAGATGGACTCTGGTTCTCGGGGCCAAAAAAATCCCACCAAGGGTGAGGATTTGGGACTAGTGGCATACCAGGCCTGCAATGTGGGATCCTAGTGGTGCCACTGAGAGAGTTTGTTTGAAAGCATGCTCAGGCTAAAGGTCACAATGCCTCTTTATGCCCAGGGCTGCCCTCAGGAGGGGGAGTGGTCTCATTGGCCAAACCGCTGGCTCTGACTATGAGGGCTAGACACCCATCCCAACAGCAAGGTTTCCTGCCATGGGAAGGAGGAGCTCTCTATTGTGCTTCAGGTTCCGCCATTGGCAGGGATTCCATCAAAGGTCTGTGGACCAGTGCCTGAATACCAAAGATGGGTAGAGAGGAGGCACTTGGGACATGGCTGGTCTCTCATGCTAGATATGTGGCCTGCTCTCTGGGTAGCTGACATTAGGTCAGGGCTCAGGCTCTGTCAGACACAGCACTACGGGCCAGAGCAGCCTATAAATCGAGGTTCCTCGAGAGCTGAGTAGATAGATCCTAATGTGGGGTTTCTGAACAGACTAACCAGACACTCCTTCTTTCTATGGGGAAGGCAGAATGCTGTGTTGTGGCTCCAGAATTCCCAGAATTGAGGACCAGTAGGGTGAGGATGAAATTATAAACACAAGCTACAGTTCAGTTCAGTGCCAAGCAAAAGGCAGTTCCAATGTGCAGCAGCTGATTCAAGATATCCAGCACCTGAGTAAGGGCAGATGTCCGATGTTTGCTCACACTGGAGTTTGTGTCTATGATGAGGACCAAATGCAGGGGTGGCGTCAAGGGGCCATGGAGTTTTTCCCATTCTGAGGCTTGTGAGATTCTCCAAACAGCAAGGATTCTGTCTACTGGACAGGTGGAGTCTGGTTTGTTTGCTCCTGTGTCCCCAATGTGGAGTGTTTGAGTAGCAGAGCTCTCTGGCATGGATGCCTGGAAAGTAGACCTCCATTGAACCTTGCAGTTGAAGAACAAAGTAAGTTCGTTCTGGTTGCTCTGGGGGGAAGTACCAAGGCCTTGAGTTGACATGGAATCTCCTGCAGATGGACCACAATGCTGGTTTGTTAGCAGGGAGATCTTAGAATGTGCTGGTGGATAAGGTGCCATGCAGGATTCTCCTATCATGAGCGTTTGGCACATGTCAAAGAGCCTGGATTACTTCTGGGGACAGGAGATGTTCTGTTGTGTGGCTCAGGGACCACATGTTGTAACATAAGTTTATGGTAATCCAGAACAGGCCTTTGAGGACAGATGTCTGAAAACCTAATCTAGGGTTCCAGTGAGGTTCTTGGGGCATGTCAGGTTCAATCTTCTGACTCAGGATCTTTGACTTGGCCTTCTGCCTGGATGTAGGTGATCTGGTTTTTTCAGATGGTGCATTTGCGTCCATAGCGGCCTCCAATAGGGGTTGGTCTCAGGGGTCTTGAAGGTTCCTCCTAATCTGGAGGGTTTGATCAACTGTGAGGGACACAGCTCTGTGGGTATGGCAGGCCCAGTCCTGTGGTGTGACTCCAGAGACCCCATCATGGGGGGCATGTGAGGCATGGTTTTGGGAGAGAAGTCTGCAAATACAAACTCGGGTTAGGGTTAGTGGCGAGGTGATCGCAGGCCCAATGAATACACCTGGAGGGCAGTTCGTCAGGAACTGTAAATCAGGTGACTCGAAGGCAGTAGCACAGGCTTTTGTATCTCAATTGTGTGTCCAAAATGGCCTCTGAATGCCAGCCTATGTGGTCTCATAGGTCCATGGGCACCCAGACAGTGTACCCCATATCCTGCAGGTGGTCCTGCCTTGGCCCAAGGCCATCATCTCGAAGCAACCTGGGTGTTCAGGTACCTGTCCCAGAACATAGAAAAAATTCCTGCCCATGGGTGACCCTGAAGCACAAAAGAGTACTTCTTCTTCCCCATGTCATGAAAACTTAATGTTGAGATGGCTGTCCAATCCTCCGAGTTGGAGCCAGGTGCATGGCCCATGAGATTATGCCCACTCAGGATGGGCAGCTTGGCACAAACAGGCATTGTGGCCCTCAGGCTCAGACCCCTTTCCAACAAGCCCCCTTGGGAACTGGACCAGGAGCTGACTAAGCGGGCCTGTCAGGCTCCTAGGCCCTAATCCTGAGCCTTGGTGGGGTTATCCAGGCTCCCAGAACCAGATCCCATCTCTGGAATGCCTGTTTGCATGGGATCCCTGACACGGAAAATCACACTCTCCCTTTCACCCAAGATGACACCAAACTTTGGGTGCTGGGAAGAATCCCCAGAGATGTAGAATCTCCCATGGAACCCTGAGAACACCCCTCCATTCCGTGGCCATCCCAGACCTGCAATCCAGACAGAAATGCCTGTGCTCCTGCCTCCCAGCCGTCAGAATTTCAAATCCCAAGGAGCTGCCCTCAGGGTCTACAGATCAGGAATGCCATCACTCCGCCCCTAACTCTTACCCGAGTTTGTGTGTGAAGACTTTAGTCCCAAAGACCTGACCCATATGCCCTCCAGGATGGGGTCTTCAGAACCACACCACGTCACTGGGCAAGCTCTCCCGAGGAAAATCTAACTGTCCAAGTTTCCCAAAACATCCAGATTAGGAGAAACCTTCAAGGCCCCTAAGCCCAGCTCAGTTTCATAGGCCGCTCTGGAAAAAATGCACAGTCTGACACAGACTCAGAACATACCTCCAGGAAGACACGCATGTCAATGGGAAGGGATGAATGGCCTAAGACCATGGTGGGTCCGATAGGCTGGGTGTGTGACCAGCTGGCTCAGTGTCTGTCAGAATCTCTGGGCTCAGGCTATGTAAGACAAAGCATTAGTGCGTAGGGGAGCCTATGCAACTGGGTGTTGCCGAGAGCTGAGCAGGTTGATCTTCATTTGGGGTTTCTGGGAAAAACCATAGACAATGTTTTTCTTCTGGTGGGCAGGCAGAGTGCTTCATTGTGGCCCCAGTATTCCCAATTGGGAGGGCTTGTGTGCCAGGAATGTGAGGACGGAAGTCTGAAAACACAAGCTAGGGTGAGGTTTGGGGCCGAGGGCATGGCTGGCCCACTCTGCAGAGGCTGAGTTGAGATCTCGTGCATCTGAGTTGACATGGAATCTCCTGCAGATGGACCACAATGCTGGTTGAGGCTTGTGTTTGTGTCCATGATGGCCCCTTCATGGAGCAGGGGCCTCATGAGACCAAGGAGGTTTTCCCACGCTGAGTTTGTGAGTTGCTCCAAACCACAAGGTTTCCTTCTTCAGGACAATTAAATCCTGTTGGGTGGCTCCAAGACGTCCCATACAGAAGGACTGGAGAGCAGGTTCGAAGGATGGATGTCTGTACACTATAACTCCCATTCCAATTGGTTATTAGTGACAAGACATGTTTGAACTGCTGACTCTGGGGCGAGCGACCCAGGGGGCTGATTTGAAATGGACTCTACTGAGGATGGGTCATAATATGGGTTTGTGTCCATGGAGACCTTGGACTATGCTGGTGGCTCAGGGGCCCTGCAGAATTCACCTACCCAAAGGGTTTGACACAGCTCCAATAAGAAATCTCCCCATGTGGAGATGAGAGAGGTTCTGTTTGGTGCCTCAGAAAATCCCAGATGCTGGTCTTTGAAACCAGTTTTCTGAGGAGAGACAGCTGGAAACCAAACCTAGGGTTCAGATTAGGGCCTAGGGGCCTGAGGGTTTCAATATTCTGTCTCTGGGGACACTGTTTTAGTGTGTACATGGAGATAGTTGATAAGCTAGTGTCAGATTCCCCTCTTAGTCCAGAGTGGCCTACACTGTTGGGATGGCCTCGGGAGACTTGGAGGTTTCTCCCAATCTGTAGGGTTGTGGCCAATGGATTGGGCAGAGTTTCCTTGGAGAAGACAGGCACAGTCCTTCAGTGTGGATCCAGAAGCCCTAGCCTAGAGGGTGTGTGGGTCCGGGCTATGGACACAGAAGTCTGAAAACACAAGCTCGGCCAAGGTGTGGCGCCAAGGGTATGGCAGGCCGGATCTACAGGACCGTGAGGGATGCTCCTTGGCTTATGAAAGAAGGGAGAGTGGGAGGCGGTCCCTCAGCCTTTTGTCTCTGGATGTTGTGTCCAGGATAGCCATGGATTGTAGGGGTGGCCTCAGGGGCTATGGACGAGTCTCCCTCTCTGGGGATTTGGCCCAGCTCCCAAGTCTTTGGGGTCATTTGTTGGAAGGGTGGAGACCTGTTGTCTGACTCAGGTGTCTCTCCAAGAGAGGCATTCCAGAGCAGAGCCACAGGGAATGGGTGACTGGAAACCTCAAACTCTGGTGTGGATTGGGAGCATAGGGGCTTGGCAAGTCCCTATGTGGGTTCTTGGTTCAGGTCCAGAAAGGCCTTACTTTGACATGGTGCTCATGCTGAAGGTCACAATGCGAGTTTGTACCCAATTTGGCACTCCAGTGTGGGTATGGCCTCAGGGGCTATGAAGGTTTCTCCTACCATGGGGAAGGAGAGTTCTGATTTGTGCTTGAGGTACCAAATTGTGCATGGATTTGATATCATGTCTAGGTTCAGATGTCTGAAAAGCCAGGTTGGCAAGAGATAATGGCCTAAGCCCATGGTGTGTCCGATGTGCTAGGTGTGCGTCCAGCTTTCTCATTGTCTTTCAGGACGTCTGGCTTCAGGCTGTGTCAGACAGAGCATTAGTGCCCAGGGCAGCCTATCCAATTGGGGTGAAGTTGAGGCCCAAGCAGGTTGATCCTCATTTGGGGTTTCTGGAGAGCCCCCTAGGGCAACGTTTTTTCTCTGGTTGGAAGGCAGAGGGCTGTGTTGTGGTTCCGGAATTCCCAGTCTGGACGGCTTGTTTGCCAGGAGTGTGAGGAAGGAAGTCTGAAAACACAAGCTAGCATTAGGTTTGGGACCGAGGGCACGGCAGGCCTATTCTGCAGAGGCTGAATCGAGATATCCTGCATCTGAGGTCAGGGTGAGGATCAGACGTTGCCTCAGGCTGGAGTTTGTGTCCATGATGGCCCCTTCCTGAAGGGGGTGGGAGCATCATGAGGCCAGAGAGGCTTCCTTACGCTGGGAGTTGTGAGCTGCTCCAAACCTCAAGGTTCCCTTCTGCAGGACAGTCGAGTCCTATTGGATGGTTCCAGTACTCCCCTACGGAAGACTCGAGAGCAGGGGTCTAAGCGTGGATGCTTGGAAACGCCACCTCACATTCCCATTGGCTGGTTGGGACTAGGCAGGCTCACACTGAGGGCTGAGTTGAAATGGACTCTCCTAAGGATGGGTCATAATGTGGGTTGGTGGCCATGGAGACCTTGGAATGTGGCAGTGGCTCAGAGACTCTCTATGTGGAGATGAGAGGTGTTCTGTTTCATGCCTCAGGGAAGCCCCATATACTGGTCTTCGAACCCAGGCCTCTGAGGAATGACACCTAGAAACCAAAGCAAGAGTTCAGATCAGGCTTATGGACCATTCTGGTTCAATCTTCTGTCTCTGTGGACATCTGTCTGCATGTCTGCATGGAGGTAGTTTCTCAGATTGTGTCAGAATGCCCCTGTTTGTCCAGAGCAGTTTATAGTAGTGGGATGTCCCCGGGGGCCTTGAGGTTTCTCCTAATTCTGTAGGGTTGTGGACAATGAAATGGGCACAGTTTCCTAGGAGATTGCAGGAACAGTCCTGTGGTGTAGCTCCAGAGGTCCCATCCTAGAGGGTGTGTGCACCAGGGCTGTGGGGACAGACGCCCAAAAACACAAACTTGGCTCACTCAGGTTTGGGGCCGAGGTTATGCCAGGCCTGATCTACAGTTTGTGAGGGGACCTCCTTGGGATATGAAAGGAGGGCGAGTGGGAGGCAGTCGCTCAGGCTTTTGTCTCTGGATGTTGTGTCCACGATGACCATTTAATGTAGCGGTAGCCTCATGGGCCATGGAAGAGTCTCCCTCTCTGGTGATTCTCCCAGCTCCCAAGTGTTTGGTGTCTTTTTGTGGGAAGGGAGGAGTCCTGCTTTCTGCCTCAGGTATCCCCCTACTAGAGGGATTCTAGAGCAGAGAAGTGGGTACCAAAAACTGGAAAATCCACCCTCTGGTTAGGCCTGGGGACCTAAGGGCATGGCAAGCCCCATATGCGAGCACTTGGTCCAGCCACTGAGAGGCGTTACTTGAATATGGGGTTCATGCTGAGGGTCACAAGGTCTGTTTGTGCCCAAGGCTGCCCTCAAACATGGGCGTGGCCTCATGGGCCATGCACTTTTCTCCTACACTGAAGGTTTGACTCAACACCAACAGCAAGTTTTCCTGTCATGGGGAAGGAGTAGTTCTGATTTCTGCATCACATACACCCTTGGGCAGTGATTGGATATAAGGTCTAAGTTCTGAAGCCCGAAAACCGAGGGTGGGAACTAATGACAACCTAAGGCCCTGACGGGTCCGATATGCTCAGTGTGCGGCCAGCTGTCTGGATGTCGTTCGGGAAGTCGGTGCTCAGGCTGTGTCAGACAAGGCTTTAGTGCCCAGGGTAGACTGTGTCATTGGGGTACAGTTAAGTGGCATACATGATGATCCTCATTTGGCGTTTCTGGGTAGCCACTTAGGGCAACGTATTTCTTCTGGAGGACAGGCCGAGTGCTGCATTGTGGCTCCGGAAATCCCAAACTGGAGGTCTTGAGGGCCAGGAGTGTGAGGACAGAAGTCTGAGAACACAAGCTAGGCTTAGGTTTTGGGGCAAAGGCACAGCAGGCACTCTTTGCAGAATGAATCGAGATCTCATGCCTCTGAAGCCAGGGCGAGGATCAAACGTTGGCTCAGGTTGGATTTTCTGTCCATGATCACCCTACATGAAGGGGGGGGGTCGTTATGAGGCCATGGAGGCTTTTCCACGATGCAAGTTGTGAGAAGCTCCAATCCGCAAGGATTCCATCTGTGGGACAGAGGAGACCTGTTTGATGGCTCCAGGACATTCCATACGGAATGACACCAGAGACAGGTTCTAAGCATGGATGCCTGGAGAGCCTGCCTCGCATTCCAGGTTCGATCTGCTGGCTCTGGGGGAGCAACCAAGGGGGCTGATTTTAAATGGACTCTCCTGAGGATGGGTCATAATGTGGGTTTGTGTCCATGGAGACCTTGGAATGGGGCAGTGGCTTCTGGCCCCTGAAAGATTCTCCTAACCGGAGGTTTTGACACAGCTCCTAAGAGTAAGTTTCCCATGTGGAGACAATATTTGTTCTGATTATTGCCTCAGGAACTCCCATAAGATGGTATTGGAAACCAGGCATCTGAGCAGACATGCCTGGAAACCAAACCAATGGATCTGATTGGGGCCGAGGGGCCTGTCCGTTTCAATCTTCTTCTCTGGTCACATCTGTCTACAATTCTGAGTAGAGGTCGTTGCTCAGCTTGTGTCAGATTGCCCCTGTTTGTTCCGGGCGGCCTACACTATTGGGATGATCTCGGGGACTTTGGAGGTTTCTACTAATCTGTAGGGTTGTTGCCGGAATGGGCAGAATAATCTTGGATAGGGGAGGCACAGTCCTGAGGTGTTGCCCCAGGTATCTGTTGTCAGTTGGAAGGTATGGGCTCAGGCTGTGTCAGACAGGACATTAGGGCATTAGGGTAGACTGTATAATTTGCTTACAGTCAAGTAGAGTGCAGGGTGATCCTCATTTGGTGTTTCTGGGTATCCCCATAGGGAAACGTTCTTCTTCTGGAGGGCAGGCAGAGTGCTGCATTGTGTCTCCAGAATTCCCAAACTGGAGGGCTTATGGGCCAGGTGTGTGAGGACGGAAATGTGAGAACACATGCTAGGCTTATGTTTAGGGGCAAGAACAGGGCAGGCACCATCTGCAGAGCTGAATCGAGTTCTCGTGCATCTGAAATCAGGGCGAGGATCAGACATTGGCTCAGGCTGGAGTTTCTGTCCACGATAGTCCCTTCATGAAGTTGGGGGAATATCACGAGGCCATGGAGGTTTTTCCATGCTGGGAGTTGTGAGATGCTCCAAATTGCAAGGATTCCTCCTGCGGGACAGCTGAGACCTGTTGGATGGATACAGGACGTCTCATAAGGTGCTTCTCCAGAGCAGGGATCTAACGTTGGATGCCTGGACAGCCCACCTTGCATTCTAATTTTCCTCTAGCGACAAGGCAGGTTTGATCTTCTGGCTCTCGGGGAGAAATTGAGGGGGCTGAGTTGAAATGGACTCTCCTGAGGATGGTTCATAATGTGGCTTTGTGTCCATGGAGACCTTGGAATGGTGCGGTGGTTCCAGGGCCCTGAAGGATTCTCCAAACCAGAGGTTTTGACACAGCTCCAAAGAGGACGTTTCCCATGCGGAGATGAGATTTGTTCTGATTGGTGCCTCAGGAACCCCCATAAGTTACTATTGGAAACCAGGCATCTGATGAGAGATGCCTGGAAACCAAAGCAACAGATCTGATTAGGGCCTGGGCCCTGTCTGCTTCAATCTTCTTCTCTGGGAACATCTGTCTAGGGTTCTGAGTGGAGGTCGTTGCTCAGCTTGTGTCAGATTGCCTGTTTGTCCCGGGTGGCCAATACTATTGGGATGGCCTTGGGGACTTTGGAGGTTTCTCCAAATATGTAGGGTTGTTGCCAGTGGAATGGGCAGAATTCTCTTGTAAAGGGCAGGCCCAGTCCTGAGGTGTGGCCCCAGCTGTCTGGGTGTTGGTCTGGAGGTCCAGACTCAGACTGTGTGGGGTTAGGCTTAGTGTGCAGGGTAGACTGTGTAATTTGGGTACAGTCTAGTGGCGAGATTTATCCTCATTTGGCATTTCTGGGTAGTGCCACAGGGCAATGTTTTCTTCTGGAGGGCAGGCAGAGTTCTGCATTGTGGCTATGGAATTCCCAAACAGGAGGGCTTGTGGTCTTGGTGTATGTGGACTGAAGTCTGAGAACCCAAGCTAGGCTTAGATTTCGGGGCAAGGGCATTGCAGGCACCCTCTTTAGAGCAGAATCGAGATCTCGTGCATCTGAAGTCAGGGCCAGGATTAGATGTTGCCTCAGGTTTTAGTTTCTGTCCATGACCCCCCTTCATGAAGGGTGTGGGTCATCATGAGGCCATGGAGGTTTTCCCACGTTTGGAGTTGTGAGATGCTACAATCCTCAAGGACTCCTTCTGCGGGACAATCGAGACCTGTTGGATGGCTAGAGTACTTCCCATGCAGAATGACTCCAGAACAGGATTCGAAGGATGGATTCCTGGAGAGCCTGCCTGGCATTCTAATTGTCTCCATGCGACAAGGCAGGTTCGATCTGATGTCTCTGGGGGAGCAACTGAGGGGGCTGAGCTGAAATGGACTCTCCTGAGGATTGGCCATAATGTGGGTTTGTGTCCATGGAGACCTTGTTATGGGTTGTTAGCTCCGGAGACCTGAAGGTTTCTTCTAACTGGAGGTTTTGACACAGTACCAATGAACAAGTTTCCCATGTGGAGACGAGATTTGTTCAGATTGGCACCTCCGGAAACCCTCATATGCAGGTATTGGAAACCAGACCTCTGAGGAGAGATGCCTGGAAACCAAAGCAATGGATCCAATGAGGGCCTACGGGCCTCTCCAGTTCAATCTTCCTCTATGGGGATATCTGTCTATGGGTCTGAGTTGAGATAGTTACTCAGCTTGTGACAGATTGCCCCTGTTTGTCCTGGGCATCCTAAACTATTGGGATGGCCTTGGGGACTTTGGAGGTATCTCAAAATCTGTAGGGTGTGGCCAAAGGAATGGGTCGAATTTCCTTGGAGAAGGCAGGCACAGTCCTGAGGTATGGCTCCAGGGGCCCCAGCCTGGAGGGTGTGTAGGATAGGGCTGTCAGGACAGAAGTCTGAAAACACAAACTCGGCTTAGGTTTGGGGACGTAGGTATGGCAGGCCCGACCTAGAGACCGTGAGAATTTTTCGGGCTATGAACAAAGGATGAGTGTGAGGCGATTACTGTTTTTCGTTCCTGGATTTTGTATCAACGGTGGCCATGGAATGTCGGGGTGTCCTCATGGGCCACGGAAGAGTCTTTCTCTCTGGAGATCTGGACCGATCCCAAGTGGTTGGGGTCATTCTGTGGGTGGGAGGAATCCTTTCTGTATTTTATTTTACCTCATGTATCCCACCAAAAATGGATAACAGAGCAGAGCCCTGAGTAGGGGTGATTAAACATCTTGACCTCTGGTTACGATTGGGGAAATAGGGGAATGGCAAACCCCTTATGCGTGCTCTTGGTCCAGACCCTGAGAGGCTTTACTTGAGGACAGGGCTCACGCTGAGGGTCCCAATGTGTCTTTGTGCTCAGGCATGGGCGTGGCCTCATGGGCCACGCTGGTTTCTCCTACACAGAACATTGGACAAGATGCCAACCACAAGATTTCTTGCCATGGAGATGGAGGAGTTCTGATTTCTGCATCACATTAACCTCTGGGCAGTGAGTGGAGATAACGTCTAGGTTCTTAAGCCTGAAAATCAGGGAGGAGAAGAGATGATGACCTAGAACATGGCAGTGAGCAACTATCCCCAATCAGACATGTAGACAGATGTCCCCAGAGAAACAGATTAAATCATACAGGCCCCTAGGCACTAATCGGATCCATTGCTTTGGTTTCCAGTCATCTCTCCTCAGAGGCCTGGTTTACAATACCAGTATATGGGGTTTCCTGAGTCACCAATCAGAACAAATGTCGTCTCCACATGGGAAACTTGCTCTTTGGAGCTGTGTAAAAACCTCCAGTTAGGAGAATCCTTCAAGCCCCATAGCCACTGCTCCAGTCCAAGGTCTCCATTGACTCAAAGCCACATTATGACCCATCCTCAGGAGAGTCCATTTCAACTCAGCCCCAATGGTTGCTCCCCTACAGCCAGCATATTGAATTTGCATTGTCGCTAGGAGACAACTGGAATGCAAAGCGGAATGCCCAGGCATCTATCCTTAGAACCTTCTCTGGAATCGTTCTGTATGGGATGTCCTGGAGCCATCCAACAGGTGTCCATTGTCCTACAGAATGAATCCTTGTGGTTTGGATCACCTCAAAACTCCCATCAAGGGAAAACCTCCATGGTCTTGTGATGAACCTCCCTACATGAAGGGGCCATCATGGAAAGAAAGTCCAACTTGAGGCAACGTCTGATCCTCGCCCTGACTTCAGATGCACGAGATCTCGATTCAGCTCTGCAGAGGGTGCCTGCCTTGCCCTCACCACGAAAACTGAGCCTAGCTTGTGTTCTCAGACTTCCATCCTCACTCTCTTGGCACACAAGCCCTCCAGTTTGGGAATTCAGAAGCTATAATGCAGCACTCTGCCTACCCTCCAGAAGAAAAATGTTGGCCTATGTGGCTACATAGAAACCCCAAATGAAGATCAAACTGCACTCCACTCGTCTTTACTCCAATTATACAGTCTACACTGGGCACTATTGCCCTGTCTGACACAGCCTGAGCTCTGACCTCCCGATTGACACTCAACACTGAGCACATTGGAACCCTCAGGGCCTTAGTTTGTCATCTCTTCCCAACCTAGGTTTTCAGGCTTCAGAACCTAGACCTTATCTCCAATCAATGTCCAGGGATGAATGTGATGCAGAAATCAGGACTCCTCCTTCCCCATTGTCAGAAAGCTTTTGTTAGGCATGTTGTCCAATGTTCAGTGTAGGAGAAACCAGCATGGCCCATGAGGCTCTGTGCATTTTGAGGGCCGTGTCAGGCCCAAACATGCTTTGTGACCCTCAGTGTGATCCCTGTCCTCAATTAATGCCTCTCAGTGGCAGAACAAGAGCCGCATATGGGATTTGCCATGCCCCTTGACTCCCAATCTGAACCAGACTTAGGTTGTCCAGTCGCCCATCCCCAGGGCTCTGTTATGGAATCCCTCTTTTGGGTGGGACACCTAAGGTAACAAAACAGAAAGGACTCATCCCATTGCACAGAATGACCTCAAATTCCTAAGATCATGCCCAATCCCCAGTGAGGGAGATTCCTCCATGTCCCTTGAGGCCACACTGACATACCACAGCCATCGTTGTCACAAAATCCAGAGACAAAGCCTGAGCAAGCGCCTGACACTCATCCTTTCTTCATATCCTGAAGAGTTCTCACGGTCTGTAGATCGGACCTGCCATACCTACATCCCCAAATGTAAGCCGAGTTTGTGTTTTCAGACTTCTGTCCCCACAGCCCTGGAACACACCCTACAGGCTGTGGACTCTGGAGCTACACCTCAGGACTGTGCCTGCCCTCTCCAGGACAATTCTGCCCATTCCATTGGCCACAACCCTACAGATTAGGAGAAACCTCTAAATTCCCCAAGGCCATCCCAATATTGTAGGCCACCTGAGACTAACAGGGGAGATCTGACACCAGCGGAACAATTAACTCTACTCAGACCCATAGATAGATGTCCCCAGAGAAGAATATTGAACGGGACAAGACCCTAGGCCCTAATCGGTTCCATTGCTTTGGTTTCCAGGCATCTCTCCTCAGAGGCCTGCATTCCAATATCAGCATATGGGGGTTTCTTGAGGCATCAATCAGAACAAATATCATCTCCACATAGGAAACTTGCCCTTTGGAGCTGTGTAAAAAGCTCTGGTTAAGAGAATCCTTCAAGCCTCGTAGCCACCGCCCCATTCCAAGGTCTCCATGCACACAAACCCACATTATGACCCATTCTCAGGAGAGTCCATTTCAACTCAGCCCCACGGTTGCTCCCCTAGAGCCAGCAGATAGAATCTGCCTTGTCGCTGAGAGACAACTGGAATGGGAGGTGGGATGCCCAGGCATCCATCCTTAGAACCCTGCTCTGGAGTTCTTCCATATGGGATGTCCTGGAGCCATCCAACTTGTCTCGACTGTCCCGCAGAAGGAATCCTTGCAATTTGAAGCATCTCACAACTCCCATCGTGGGAAAACCTCCATGGCCTCGTGAGATGCTCCCCCTTCATGAAGGGGCCAACATGGACAGAAACTCAAACCAGCACAAGGTCTGATCCTCACCCTGACTTCATATGCACGAGATCTCCAATCAGCTCTGCAGAGGCTGCCTCTTGCCCTTGCCCCAAAACCTAAGCCTCGCTTGTGTTCTCAGACTTCCATCCTCACACTCCCTGCCCACATGCCCTCCAGTATGGAAATTATGGAGCCACAATTCAGCATTCTGACTGCCCTCCAGAAGAAAAATCTTGTCCTACGGGGCTTCCCAGAAACCCCAAATGAGGATAAACCTGCACACCACTCAACTGTACCCCAATTATACAGTCTACCCTGGGCACTAATGCCCTGTCTGAAACTGCCTGAGCCTGGACGTCCCGACCAACTCCCAGACAGTTGACTGCCCACTGAGCATATCAGACCCGCCATGGCCGTAGTTCGACATTTCTTCCTAACCTCGGGTTTCAGGCGTCAGAATCTAGACCTTATCTACAATCACTGCCGAGGGGTGACCGTGATGCAGAAATCAGAACTCCTCATTCCCATGGCCAGAGACCTTGTGGTGGGCATGTTGTCCAATGTTCAGTGTAGGAGAAACCAGTGTGGCCCATGAGGCCCCGCCCATGTTTGAGGGCCGCGATGGGCACAAACAGGCATTGTGACCCTAAGTGTGAGCTTTGCCCTCAAGTAAGGCTCTCAGTGGCTGGACCAAGAGCCAGCATGTGGGGCTTGCCTCTAGTCCCCCAATCTTAACCAGAGTTCGTGTTTCAAGTCACCCCTCTCCAGGGCTCTGCTCTGGAATCCCTCTTTTGGTGGGACACCTGAGGTATAAAAACAGAAAGGTCTCCTCCCATTTAACAAAATATCCCCAAACTCTTGGGATCAGTCCAAATCCCCAGAGAGACGTGTGCATGGCCCATGGGGCCACCCTGATTTTCCATGGGATCGTTGACACAAAATCCAGAGAGAAAAGCCTGAACAAGCGCCTCACACTCACCCTTTGTTCATATCCTGAAGAGTTCTTCTCATGGTCTGTAGATCTGGCCTGTAATACCTACATCCCCAAACCGTAGTCGAGTTTGTGTTTTCAGACTTCTGTCCCCAAAGCCCTGTCTCACACACCATCCAGGCTGGGGCCGCTGGAGCCACACCTCAGGACTGTGCCTGCCCACTCCAAGGGAATTCTGCCCATTCCATTGGCCACAACCCTACAGGATAAGAGAAACCTTTAAATTCCCTGAGGCCATCCCAATAGTGTAGGCTGCCCGAACAAATGGGTGATCTGACACTAGCTGAGCCACTACCTCCACTCAGATACGAAGAAAGATGTCCCCAGAGAAGAAGATTGAAGCAGACAGGCCCCTAGTCCCTAGACGGATCCACTGCTTTGGTTTCCAGGCATCTCTCCTCAGAGGTCCGGTTTCCTATACCAGCATATGAGGGTTACCTGAGGCACCGATCAGAACAAATATCATCTCCACATGGGAAACTTGCTCTTTGGATCTGTGTAAAACCCTCTGGTTATGAGAATCCTTCATGGAACCATAGCAACCGCCCCATTCAAAGGTCTCCATTGACTTAAATCCACATTAGGACTCATCCTCAGGAGAGTCCATTTCAACTCAGCACCCTTGGTTCCTCCCCCAGAGCCAGCAGATCAAACCTACCTTGTCAGTAGGAGACAACTGGAATGGGAAACAGGCTGCCCAGGCGTCCATCCTTAGAACCCTGCTCTGAAGTTCTTCCATATGGGACATCCTGGAGCCATCCAACAGATATCGACTGTTCCGGAGAAGGGATCCTTTTGCTTTGGAGGTTATCACAACTCCCATCATGGGAAAACCTCTCTGGACTCGTGAGACCATCCTGCTTCATGAAAGGGCCATTATATACAGAAATTCCAACCAGCACAATGTATGATCCTCGCCCTGACTTCAGATGCACGAGATTTCCATTCAAATCTAAAGAGGGTGCCTGCTGTGCCCTCACCCTGAAACCTAAGCCTATCTTGTGTTCTCAGACTTCCATCCTCACACTCCTGCCCTCCAGACTGGGAATTCCAGAACCACAATGCAGCACACTGCCTGCCCTCCAGAAGAAAAATGTTGCTTTATGGGGCTAATCTGAAACTCCAAATGAGGATAAGCCTGCACAACACTTGACGATACCCTAATTTTATGGTCTAGCCTGGGCACTAATGCCCTCTTTGACACTGGCTGATCCTGGACGTCCCAATCGAGTCCCAGACAGCTGCCCACACACTGAGCACATCAGACCTGCCAGGGCTTTAGGACATCATCTCTTCCCAATGTCGGTTTTCAGGCTTAAGAACCTAGACCTTATCTCCAATCACTGGCCAGGGGTGAAGGTGATGCAGATATCAGTACTACTCCTTCCCCATGGCAAGAAACTTTGTGGTTGGCATGTTGTCCAACGTTCAGTGTAGGAGAAACCAGCATGGCCCATGAGGCCTGGACCATGCTATAAGGCTGTATTGGGAACAAAGACGCATTGTGACCCTCAGCATGAGCCCTCTCCTCAAGTGAGGACTCTCACTGGCTGGACCAATAGTCTGCATATGTTGCTTGCTATACCTCTAGGCCCCCAATCTTAACCAGAGGTTGGGTTGTCCAGTCACCCCTCCCCAGGGCTATGCTCTTTAATCCCTCTTTTGGTGGGACCTGAGGTAAAACATCCCATCCCATGGAATGACCTCAAACTCTAGGAAAGGACCAAATCCCTAGTGTGTGAGTCTCTGCCATGGTGCATGAGGCCACCCCAGCATATCATGGCCATCGTTGATTACAAAATCCAGAGACAAAATCTGAGCAAGCACCTCACACTTGCCCTTTGTTCTTTTTTTTTTTTTTTTTTTTTTAAAGATTTTATTTATTTATTTGACAGAGAGAGATTACAAGTAGGCAGACAGGCAGGCAGAGAGAGAGAGAGGAGGAAGCAGGCTCCCTGCTGAGCAGAGAGCCCGATGCGGGACTCGATCCCAGGACCCTGAGATCATGACCTGAGCCGAAGGCAGCGGCTTAACCCACTGAGCCACCCAGGCGCCCTGCCCTTTGTTCTTATCCCGAAGAGTTCTCCTCATGGTCTGTAGATCGGGCCTGCCATACCTACATCCCCACACCTAAGCCGAGTTTGTGTTTTCAGACTTTGGTCCCCACAGCCCTGACCCACACACTCTCCATGCTGGGGCCCCTGATGGCACACCTCAGGACTGTGCCTGCCCTCTCCAAGGGAATTCTGCCCACTCCATTGGCCACATCCCTACATGAATTCCAGAACCACAATACAGCACTCTCCCTGCCCTCCAGAAGAAAAATTTTGCCCTGTGTGGATACACAGAAACACCAAATGAGGATGAGCCTGCACGCCACTAGACTCTACCCCAATTATATAGTCTAGCCTGGGCACTAATGCCCTGTCTGACACAGCCTGAACCCGGACTTTGTGACTGGCACCCAGACAGCTGACCGCACACTAAGCACATCAGACCTTCCATTGGCTTAGGTCATCATCTCTTGCCAACGTCGGTTTTCAGGCTTCAGAACCTAGACCTTATCTCCACTCAGTGCCCAGGGGTGAATGTGATGCAGAAATCAGAACTCCTCTTTCCACATGGCCAGAAACTTTGTGGTTGGCATGTTGTCCAATGTTCAGTGTAGGAGAAACAAGCGTGGCCCCTGAGGCCCCAACCATGCTTGAGGGCCAAGATGGGCACAGATGCACATTGGGACACTCAGTGTAAGCCCTGTCCTCAAGTAAAGCCTCTCAGTGACTGGACAAAGAACTCACATGTGGGGCTTGCCATGCCCCTAGTTCCCCAATCTTAACCAGATGTCGAGATGTTTAGTCACTCTGACACAGGGGTATGCTCTGGAATCCCTCTTTGGTGAGACACCTCAGGTTAAAAAATACAGAAAGGACTCCTCCATCCACAGAAGGACCCCAAATACATGGGTCAAATTCCAGAGTGAACGATTCGTCCATGGCACATGAGGCCACCCTGACATTCCTCGACCACCGTTGACACAAAATCGAGAGACAAAAGTCTGAGCAAGTGCCTCACACTTGCCCTTTGTTCATAGCCCAAAAAATTCTCCTCACGGTCTGTAGACTGGTTCTGTCATACCTACGTCCCCAAACCTAAGCCAAGTTTGGGTTTTCAGACTTCTGTCCCCACAGTTCTGGCCCACACACCCTCCAGGCTGGGGTCCTGGGATCCACACCTCAGGACTGTGCCTGCCCTCTCCAAGGGAATTCTGCCCATTCCATTGGCCACAACCCTACAGATTGGAAGAAACCTCCAAAGTCCCTGAATGCATCCTAATAGTGCAGGATGCCCAGGACAAACAGGGGCAATCTGTCACAAGCTGAGCAACTACCTCCAATCAGACCCATAGACAGATATCCCCATAGAGGAAGATTGAACTGGAGAGGCACCTAGGCCCTAATCAGATCCGTTGCTTTGGTTTCCAGGCATCTCTCCTCAGAGGTCTTGTTTCCAATACCTGCATATGGGGGTTTCTGGATGTACCAATCAGAACAAATCTCATCCCCACATGGTAAATTGCTCATTGGTGCTGTGTCAAAACCTCCAGTTAGGAGAAATTTTCAGGTCCCCGGAGTCACCACCCCATACCAAGGTCTCCATGGACACAAACTCACATTATAGCTGATCCTCAGGAGAGTCCATTTCAACTCAGCCCCCTCGGTTTCTCCCCCAGAGACAGCAGATCGAACCTGAATTGTCAATAGGAGACTATTGGAATACAAGGCAAGCTCTCCAGGCATCCATTACTCGAACCCTGCACAGGCGTTGTTCGGTATGGTAAGTCCTGGAGCCATCCAACATGTCTCAACTGTCCCACAGAAGTAGTCCTTGAGGATTGGAGCATCTCACAACTCCCATCATGGGAAAATCTCCATGGCCTCATGATGCCCCCCACCCTTCATGAAGGGGGATCATGGACAGAAACTAAAACCTGAGCCAACATCTGATCCTGGCCCTGACTTCAGATGCACGAGATCTCGATGCATCTCTTCAGAGTGTGCCTGCTGTGCCCTCGCCCCGTAAACTAATCCTAGCTTGTGTTCTCAGACTTCAGTCCTCATACATCTAGGCCAAAAGCCCTCCAGTTTGGGAATTCTGGAGCCACAATGCAGAACTCTGCCTGCCCTACAGAGGAAAAACGTTGGCCTAAGGGGCTACCCAGAAAAGCCAAGTGAGGATCACCCTGCACGCTACTCGACTGTAACCAAATTATACAATCTACCCTGGGCACTAATGCCTTGCCTGCCACAGAGTGAGCTCGGACCTATGGACTGACAACCAGACAGCTTGGGCCACACCCCAGGACTCTACCTGCCCTCGCCAAGGGAACTCTGCCTATTCCATTGGGCACAACCCTACAGATTAGAAGAAACCTCCAAAGTCCCCAAGACCATCCCAATAGTGGAGGATGCCCAGGACAAATAGGGGTGATCTGACATGAGCTGAGCAATGACCTCCACTCTAACTGTAGACAGATGTGACCAGAGAAGAATATTGAAGTGGACAGGCCCCTAGGCCTGAATGAGATCCATTGCTTTGGTTTCCAGGCATGTCTCCTCAGATGCCTGGATTCCAATACCATCTTATGGTGGTGCCTGAGGCACCAATCGTAACAAATGTCTCCTCGTGGGAAATTTGCTCTTTGGAGATGTGTCAAAACCTCTGGTTAGGAGAATCCTTCAGGGCCCCAGAGCCACCACCCCATTCCCAGGTCTTCGTAGACACAAACCCACATTATGACCTTTCTGCAGGAGAGTACATTTCAACTCAGGCCCCAGTTGCTCCCCCAGAGCCAGAAGATCAAATCTACCTTGTAGCTAGGAGACAATTGGAATATGACGCAGGCTCTCCAGTGATCCATCCTTAGAACCCTGCTCTGGAGAAGTTCCTTCTGGACTTCCTGGATCCAACCAACAGGTCTCGAATGTCCTGCAGAAGGAATCCTTGCAATTTTGAGCATCACACACTCCCACCGTGTGAAAACCCACATGGCCTCGTGATGTTCTCCCACCCCCCCACCTTCATGAAGGGGCGATCACGGACAGAAACTCCAAACTGAGTCAATATCTTATCTTCACCCTGACTTTAGGTGCACGAGATCTCAATTCAGTTCTGCAGAGTGTGCCTGCCCTGCCCTTGCCCAAAACATAATCCTGGCTTGTGTTCTCAGACTTCACACTCCTGGCCCACAAGCTCTCCAGTTTGCGAATTCTGGAGTCACAATGCAGCACTCTGCCTGCCCTCCAGAAGAAAAACGTTGCCCTATGGGGCTACCCAGAAACCCCAAATGAGGATCAACCTGCACACCACTCAACAGTACCCCAATTATACAGTCTACCCTGGGCACTAATGCCCCGTCTACACAGCCTGAGCCCAGACCTGGGGACAGACACCCAGACAGCTGGCTGCACACTGAGGATATCAGACATGCCTGGGTCATCATCACTTCCCCTCCTCGGTTTTCAGGCTTCAGAAACTAGACAGAAGGAACATGCCATGATCCTCAGGTGCAATGATTAATGGACGTGTGCTTTCCAGGCATCCATGAAGGAGAGCTCTGCTACTGCTACCCAAACTTTCCACATGGAGGACTGTGGAGCAACCAAAGCAGACTCCACCTGTCCAGTAGAAGGAAACCTTTCTGTCTGGAGCATCTCACAAGCCTCAGCATGGGGAATTCTCCATAGCCTCTTAACACCACCCCTCCATTAGTTGGACATCATAGACACAAACTCCAGTGTGAGCAAATATCTGACATCCCCCTTACTCAGGTGCTGGCTATCTCTAATAAGCTGCTGCTTGGCACTGAATTGAACCGTAGCTTGTGTTTATAATTCCATCCTCACCCTCCTGGTCCCCAAGCCCTCTTTATAGGGAATTCTGGAGCCACAACGCAGCATTCTGCCTTCCCCATAGAAAGAAGAATTGTCTGGTGAGACTGTCCAGAAACATCACATGAGGATCATCTGCCCAGCCCTTGAGGATCCCTGATTTATAAGCTGCCCGGGCCAGTAGTGCTGTGTCTGACAGAACCTGAGCCATGACTTCGTGCAAGCCACACAGAGAGTGATTCTCATATACAGCATGTGAGACTGGCCATGGCTCAATCCGTGCTCTCTACCCATCCCTGGTATTCGGGCATCTGTCCCCAAACCTTTGCTGAAATCTCTGCCAATGGGGGAACCTGAAGCCCAATAGCAAACTGCTCCTTCCCCATGGCATAAAACCTAGCTGTTGGGATGGGTGTCCAACCCTGAGAGAGGGAGCCAGCTGTATGGGCAATAAGACCATCCTCACTCCTGGGTCGCCCTGGGGACAAACAGGCATTGTGACCCTTAACCTGAGCATGATTTCAAATAAGCCCTCTCTATTGCACCACCAGGATCCCGCATTTCAGGGCTGGTATGCCCCTAGGTCCAAATCCTAGCCCTTGGTGGGAATCTCTTGGTGCCCAGACCGGTCTCCAGAATCCCTGTTTTGGGACACCCCTACAATCGAAAACAGCACTATCCCCTTCCCCGAGAAAGCCACCAAACTATTGGGGGCCACCAGGATCCTTAAGGAAGTAAAACCTCCCATGGACCCATGAGACCACACCTGCATTCTGAGGCCATCCAAACACACAATCCAGATAGGAAAGCCTGTGCTACTGCCTTCCAGTCACCCTAATTACAGTTCCTGACAAGCTCTCCTCCAGGTCTATGCATTGGGCCTGTAATCACCTCACCACTAAGCCAATCCTGAGTTTGAGTTTGCAGTCTACTCTCCCGAAACCATGGCTCATATGTTTTCCATGATGGGGTTTTTGGAGCCACAGCACAGGACTGTGCCTGCCATCCCCAAGGAAAATTTTCCCCTCCCAGTTTCCCAAACTGTTTAGATTAGGAGAAACCTCAAAGGTGCCTGGGCCCACCGCCATATTGGAGGCTGTTCTGTATGCAAATGCACAGTCTGAAACACCCTGATCACCTACATCTGGCAGATGCCAAAGTCAATGGTCCTGAGTCAGAAGATTGAAACTGACATGCCCCAAGGACCTCACTGGAGTCCTAGATTAGGTTTACAGGTATTGTTCTAAAGGCTTGTTCTGGAATACCAACTGATGATATAACATGATATAATAAGAACATTTCCTGTCCTCAGAAAGAAACCGTGCTCTTTGACCTCTGTCAAAACCTCCAGGTAGTAGAATCCTGCTTGGCCCCTTAGCACCAGGACATTCTAAGCATTCCTTGGTAAAAAATCAACATTGTAACCCACCTGAAAGAGATTCCATGTTAATTCATCGCCCTTAGTCCTTCGCACCAGAGCCACCAGAACAAACCTGCCATGTTCCTCAGCTGCAATGGAGAATGGAGGTTTGCTTTCCAGGCATCCATGCGGTAGTGCTCTGCTACCCAAACTTTCCACATGGGGGAACCTAGAACAAACAAACCAGACTCCACATGTCCAGTAGAAGGAAACCTTGCTGTTTGGAGCATCTCACAAGCCTTACCATGGGAAATCCTCCATGGCCTCTTGACGCCACCCCTCCATTTGTCGATCATCATAGATACAAACTCCAGTGTGGGCAAACATCTGACAATCGCCCTTACTCAGGTGCTGGTTTCTCAAATAAGGTGCTACATATTGGAACTGCCTTTTGCTTGGCACTGAATTGAATCTTAGCTTGGTTTTACAATTCCATCCTCACCCTACTGTCTCCAAGCCTTGTTGAGAGGGAATTCTGGAGCCACAATGCAGTATTCTGCCTTCCCCATAGAAAGAAGAAGTGCCTGGTGAGTCTTCCCAGAAACCCCACATGAGGATCAATCTGCTCAGCCCTCGAGGGGACCCCGATTTATAGGCTGCCCTGGCCACTAGTGCTGTGTCTGACAGAGCCTGAGAACCCACCTCGTGTCATCCACCCAGAGGGTGGGGCCCATATCCAGCATTCAGACCGGCCATGGCTCAAGTCCGTCATATCTACCATCCTTGGTATTGAGGCATCCGTCCCCAGTCTTTTGTTGGAGTCCCTGCCAATGGGGGAAGTTGAAGCACAATAGAGAACTCCTCCCTCCCCATGGAAGGAAACCTGGCTTTTGGGATGGGTATCCAACCATCAGTGTGGGAGCCAGCTACATTGCCAATGAGACCACACCCACTCCTGAGGGCTGCCCTTGGATCAAAGAGGCATTGTGATCCTCAGCCTGAGCATGCTTTCAGACAAGCACTCTCAGTTTCACCACCAGGATTCTGCATTGCCAGCCCGGTACACCACTAGTCCCAAATCCTAACCCTTGGTGAGAATTCCAGGTGCCCATACCCAGTTAGCATCTCTGGAATTACTCTTTTGGGGCACTCCTTAGATGGATAACAGCACTATACTCTTCCCAGAAAAAGCCACCAAAGTATTGGGAGCTGCCAGGATCCTTAGAGAGGAAAAATATCCCATGAACCCATGAGGCCACACCTGCAATCCAAAGCCATCCTGGAAACACAATGCAGATGGAAAAGCCTGTTCTACCTCTTTCAAGTCACCCTAAGTACAGTTCCTGACGAGCTGCCATCCTGGTCTACGCATTGGGGCTGTAATCATCTTGCCACTAACCCTAACCTGAGTTTATATTTGCAGATTTCTCTCCCAATACCATGGCTCAAATTCCCTCCAGGATGGGGTCTCTGGAGCCATACCACAGGGCTGTGCCTGTCATCCCCAAGGAAAATTTGCCCGTCATAGTTTCCCAAACTCTCCAGATTAGGAGAAAACTGCAAGGCCCCTGAGCCCACCACAATATTGGAGGCCGCTCTGGAAGTAAATGTTTGTTATGAAACACCCTGATCACCTACATCCGGCAGACACTCAATTCAATGGACCTGAGTCAGAAGATTGAAACTGACATGCCCCTAGGACCTCACTGGAATCCTAGATTAGGTGTTCAGGCATTTGTCCTCAGAGGCCTGTTCTGGAATGCCAACTTATGATACAACATATGGTTCCTGAGCCAAAGAACAGAATATCTCCTGTCCCCAGAAGGAAACCATGTCCTTTGACCTGTGTCAAACTCTCCAGATGGAAGAATCCTGCATGGCCCCTTAGCCACCAGGACATTCTAAGATTTCCTTGGTAACAAACCAGCATTTTGACCCATATGAACGAGATTCCATGTTAATTCATCGCCCTTGGTATTTCACACCAGAGCCACCTGAACGCACTTTCCATATTCCTCAACTGCAATGGACAATGGAGGTGGGCTTTCAAGGAAGCCATGCGGGAGAGCTGTACTACTCAAACTATCCACATGGAGGACACTGGAGCAAAGAAACCAGACTCCCCAACTCCAGTAGAAAAGCCTTGCTGTTTGGAGAATCTCACAAGTGCCAGCATGGGGCATCCTCCATGGCTTTTTAACGCCACCCTTCCTTTAGTCTGTCATAATAGATACAAACTCCAGTGTGTGCAGACATATGACATCCACCCTTACTCAGGTGCTGGATATCTCGAATCAGCCGCTGCACACTGGTGCTGCCTTCTGCTTGGCACTGAATTTAACCATAGCTTGTGTTTACAATTCTATCCTCACCCTCAAGGTCTCCATGGTCTCTTAATAAGTAATTCTTGAGCCACATCAGAGCATTCTGCCTTCCTCATAGAAGGAAGAAGTGCCGGTCAGTCTACCAAGAAAGCCCACATGAGGATCAATCTGCTTGACCCTCGAGAACCCTGATTTGTAGGCTTCCCTGGCCCATAGTGTTGTGACTGACAGAGCCTGAGCCCCAACTTCGTCAGCCACCAAAAGACCGGGGACATATCCAGCATGTGAGACCGGCCATGGCTCAAGTCCATCATCTCTACTCATCCTTGGTATTCAGGCATCTGTCCCTAGATCTTTGCTGGAATCCCGGTCAATGGGGGAAGCTGAAGCACAATAGAGAATTCCTCCTTCCCAATGGCAGGAAACCTGTCGATTGGGATAGGTGTGCAACCGTCAGAGTGGGAGCCAGTGGTATCGCCAATGAGACCACACCCACTGCTGAGGGCCGCCCTGGGATCAAATAGGCATTGTGACCCTCAGCCTGAGCATGCTTTCAAACAAGGCCTCTCAGTTTCACCACCAGGATCCCGCATTTTAGGCCTGGTACACCCCTAGGCCCAAATGCTAACCCTTTGTGGGATTTTCCAGGTGCCCTAACCCAGTGCCCATCTATGTAATTTCTGTTTGGGGACACCCCTAAGATGGAAAGCAGCATTCTTCCCTTCCCCAAAAAAGCCACTAAACTATTGTGAGCTGCCAGGATCCTTAGAGAGGTAAAGTCTCCCATGGACCCATGAGACCTTACCTACATTCCGAGGTCTTCTGGACACACAATCCAGATAGAAAATCCATTGCTACTGTCTTCTATTCACTCTAATTACAGTTCCTGACGAACTGTCCTCCAAGTCGTTGCATTGAGCATAGAGAATTGACCGTTTTCCCTGGAATACCAACTTATGATAGAACATGTGGTCCCTGAGCCACACAACAATTCATCTCCTGTCCCCAAAAGGGAACTGTGCTCTTGGACCTGTGTCAAACCCTCAGGGTAGGAGAATCCTGCATGGCCCCTTAGCTACCAGCACATTCTAAGATCTCCGTGGTAACAAAGCAGCATTGTGACCCATCTGCAAGAGATTCGGTGTCAACTCAAAGCCTTGGTACTTCTCACCAGAACCACCAGAAGGAACCTGCCATGTTCCTGAGCTGCAATGGTCATTGGGAGCATGCTTTCCAGGCATTCATGCAGAAGAGTTCTGCTCCCAATCTTTCCACATGCGGGATCCTGGAGCTAGCAAACCAGACTCCCCTGCCCAGTAGAATAAAACCCTGCTGTTTGGAGCATCTCACAAGCCCCAGCGTGGAAAATCGTCCATGGCCTCTTGACACCACCACTTAGTTTGGCAGTCATCATAGACACAAACTCCCGTGTGAGCAAACATCTGACATCCTCCCTTACTCAGGTGCTGGGTATCTCGAATTAGCCTCTGCACATTGGAACTCCCTTCCGCTTGGCACTGAATTGAACCGTAACTTGTGTTGAAAATTCCATCCTCAATCTACTGTTCCCCCAGCACTCTTGATGAGGAATCTGGAGCCACAACGCAGCATTCTGCCTTCCCCATAGAAAGAATAATTGCCTGGACAGTCTGCCCAGAAACACCACATGAGAATCTATCTGCTTGGCACTCGAAGAAATTCTGATTTATAGGCTGTCCTGGCCACTAGTGCTGTGTCTGACAGAGCCTCAGCCACGACCTAGTGTCAGCCACCCAGAGAGCGGGCCCCATATCCAGCATGTGAGACCGGCCATGGCCCAAGTCTGTCACCTCTATTCATCATTGGATTCAGGCACCTGTCCCTAGACTTTTGCTGGAATACCTGCCAACAGGGGAAAATGAAGCACAATAGAGACCTCCCCCTTGCCCATGACAGGAAACCTGGCAGTTGGGATGCTTGTCGAAACCACACAGTGGGAGCCAGTTTCACGGACAATGAGATCAGGCCAACTCCTGAGGGATTCCCTGGGCACAAACAAGCATTGTGACTCAGCCTGAGCATGCTTTCAAACAAGCCCTCTCAGTGTCATGGCCAGAATCCCGCATTCCAGGCCTGGTACACCCCTAGGTCCAAAAAATAACCTTTGGTGTGATTTTCCAGGCACCCAGTCTGAGAGCCCGTCTCTGGAATCCCTGTTTTTGGGGCAACCCATTGACGGAAAACAGCACACTTCATGTCCCTGAAAAAGCCACCAAACTTGGGGAGCCACCAGAATTCTAAGAGGGGAAAAATCTTCCATGGACCTATGAAACCACATCTGCATTATGAGGCCATTCTGCAAACACAGTCCAGATAGAAAAGCCTTTGCTACCGCCTTCGAGTCACCCTAGTTACAGTGTCTCATGCTCTACACTCGAGGTGTATGCATTGCCACTAACCTTAAATTGAATTTGTGCTTGCAGACTTCTTTCCCAAAACCATGGCTCACTTGCCCTTTAGGATGGTGTCTCTGGAGCTAGAGCACAGGACTGTGCCTGCCATCCCCAAGGAAACTGTGCCCTTCTCAGTTGCCCAGACATTTCAAATTTGGAGAAACCTGCAAGGCCCCAGAGCCCACCTCAATATTGACAGCCCCTCTGCATGCAGTGCCCAGTCTGAAACACCCTGATCACCTAAATTCAGGCAGACACCCAAGTCAATGGTCCTGAGTCAGAAATTTGAAACTGACATGCCCGTAGGACCTCATTGGAACCCTAGATTAGGATTTCAGGCATCTTTCCTCAGTGAACTTTCTGGAATACCAACTTATGATACAACATGTGGTCCCTGAGCCCCACAACAGAAGATATCCTGTCCCCAGAAGGAAACCGTGCTCCTTGACTTCTGCCAAACACTCAGAGTATGAGAATCCTGCACAGCACCTTAACCAACAGCACATTCTAAGATCTCCCTAGTAAGACAACACCATTGTGACACCTCTGCAAGAGATTTCATGTAAACTCAAGGCCTTGATACTTCGCCCCATAGCCACCAGACAGACGTGCATGTTCCTCAGCTGCAATGATCAATGGAGGTGTGCTTTACAGGCATCCATGTGTGAGAGCTCTGCTACCCAAACTTTCCACATGGGGGCCCTGGAGCAAACAAACTAGACTCCACCTGTCCAGTAGAAGGAAACCTTACTGTTTGGAGCATCTCACAAGACTCAGAGTGGGAAATCCTTCATGGCTTATTGACACAACCCCTCCATTTTTTGGTCATCATAGATACTAACTCCGGTGTGAGCAAACATCTAACATCCACATTTAGGTGCTATATATCCCATATAAGCCACTGCACAAAGGAACTGCCTTCTGCTTGGCACTGAATTGATCTGTAGCTTATGTTTACAGTACCATCTTCACCCTTCTGGTCCCCAAGCCCTCTTCATAGGGAATTCTGGAGCTACCACACAGCATTCTTCCTCCCCAAAGAAAGAAGTGCATTGAGGGTCTGTAAAGAACCCCCACATAAGATTCAATCTTCTCAGCCTTCGAGGGAACCCTGATTTATAGGCTTCCTGGCCACTAGTGCTATGTCTGACAGAGCCTGAGTCCTTACCTAGTGTCAGCAACCCAGAGAGCAGGCCCCATATACAGCATGTGAGACTGGTCATGGACAAATTCTGTCATCTCTACACATCCTTGGTGTTCAGGCACCTGTCCCCAGACATTTGTTGGAATCCCTGCCAATGGGGGAACCTGGAGCACAATAGAGGATTCCTCCTTCACATGGCTGGAAACCTGACTGTTGGGATGGGTGTCCAACCCTCAAAGTAGGAGCCAGCTGAATGGCCAATGAAACCACACCCATTCCTGAGGGCCATGCTGGGCACAAACAGGCACTGTGACCCTCAGCCTGAGCATGTTTTCAAACAAGCCCTCTCAGTTGCACCATCAGGGTCCCACATTGCAGGCCTGGAATGCCCCATGGCCCCAATCCTAAGCCTTGGTGGTATTTTCCAAGCACCCTGACCCAGAGCCTGTCTCTCGAATCCCTCTTTTGGGGCATTCATAAGATGGAAAACAACACTCTTCCCTTCCTTGGGAAAGCCACCAAACAATGGGAGCAGCCAGGATCTTTAGAGCGGAAAAATCTCCCATGGACCTGCATTCCAAGGCCATCCTGGACACACAATCCAGATACAAAAGCCTGTGCTACCGCCTTCGAGTCACCTGATTTATGGTTCCTGACGAGCTGCCGTCCAGGTCTATGCATTGGGCCTGTGATAACCTCACCACTAACCCTAAGCCAAGTTTGTGTTTGCAGACTTCTCTCCCAAAACCATGGCTTACATGGCCTCCAGGATGTGGTCTCTGTAGCCACACCACAGGACTGTGCCTCCCATCCCCAAGGAAATTGTGCTGTCAACGTTGCCCAAACCCACCAGATGGCAGAAATCTGCAAGGCCCCTGAGCCCACCCTAATTTTGTAGGCCACTCTGGACTCAAATGTGCAGTCTGAAACACCCTGATCACCTACATCCAGGCAGACACCCAAGTAAATGGGCCTGAGTCAGATGTTTGGACCTGACATGCCCCTAGTACTTCATTGGAACCCTAGATTAGGTTTTCAGGCACCTGTCCTCAGAGGCTTGTTCTGGAATACCATCTTATGATTCAACATGTGGTCCCTGAGCCACACAAAAGAACATTTCCTGTCCCCAGAAGGAAATCGTGCTCTTGGACCTGTGCCAAACCCTCAGGGTAGATGAATCCAGCATGGCCCCTTAGCCACCAGCACATTCTAAGATCTCCATGGTAACAAACCAGCATTGTGACCCATCTTCATGAGACTCCATGTCAACTCAAGGCCTTGGTACTTTGCCTTAGAGCCACCAGAACGAACCTGCCGCGTTCCTCTGCTGCAATGGTCAATGGAGGTGTGCTTTCCGGGCATCCATATGCTCTGCTACACAAACTTTCCTCATGGGGGACCCTGGAGCAAAGAAACAAGAATCCCCATGTCTGGTTGAAGTAAACCTTGCTGTTTGGAGCATCTCACAATTTCCAGCATGGGAAATCCTTTATGACCTCATGACGCCACCCCTCCATTTGTTGGTCATCATAGACGCAAACTCTTGTGTGAGCAAACAGCTGACATTTGCACTTACTCAGATGTTGGATATATCCAATCAGCCACTACACACTGGAACTGCCTTCCACTCGGTAATGACTTTAACCGTTGTGTGTGTTTACCATTCCATCTTCACCCTCCTGGTACACAAGCCTTCATGATAGGGAATTCTGGAGCAACAATGCAGCATTCTGCCTTCCCCAAGAAAGAAGAATTTCCTGGTGAGTCTTCCCAGAAACCCCACATGAGGATCCACCTGCAAGGCCCTCGATGACACCCTAATATCTTAGGCCACCATTGGAACTAAGGCTCTCTCTGACAGAGCCTGAGCCACGACCTCCAGTTAGCAACCCAGACAGTGGGCCCCATTGCCTGCAGGTGGGACTTGTTGTGACCCAAAGCCGTCATCTCTACTCAACTTGGATATTCAAGCGTCTGTGCCCAGTCCATAGCTCAAATCCATGCCTATGGGGTACCTGAAGCACAAGGGTATTCCTCCTTCCCGATGGCAGAAAATCTGGCTGTTGGGATGGCTGTCCAACCCTCAAAGTGGGAACCAGCTGCATGGACATGAGACCACGGCCACACATGGGAGCCACTCTGGGCATAAACAGGCATTGTGACCATCAGTGTGAACCTGTTTCCAAACAAACCCCATTGTAGCTGGACCAGGATCCCGGAGAGTGGGACATCCAGGCCCCTAGGGGCAAATCCACACTTGTTTTTATTCAGTTGCCTAGACCCAGAAACTGTCCCTGAAATCCCTCTTGTGTGGTCCATTGAGATGGAAAACAGCAGTCTTCCCTTACCTCAGAGACAGCAAATTCTTGGGACATGGGCAGAATCCCCAGAGATAAAAAATGTTCCATGGCCCCATGAAGCCACCCCTACGCTTTGCGACCGTTCTGGACACACAATCCAGACAGAAAAGTCTGCCCAGCTTCCTCGATGACACCTTAATTTCACTACACAATGAGCTGCCCTCAGAGACTGCAGATCAGGGCTGTGATCACCTCGGGCCTCACCCTAACGCTGGTTCACATTTACATATTTCTGTCTCCAAAACCCTGTCACACATGTCCTCCAGGATGGGGCTTCTGGAGCCACACCAGACGACTGTGCCTACCCTCCCAAAGAAAACTCTGCCCTTAACTATTGTCCAAACTATGAAGCTTAGGAGCAAAGTACAAAGACCTTGAGCCCACCTCAATTTCCAAGAATGGTCTGGACCTAAGTGTACATTGTGACACACATTGTGCACCTGCCTCCAGGCAAACATCCAAGTCAAAGGCTCTGAGTCAGAAGATTGAACCTGACATGCCCCTAGGACTTCATCAATGCCCTAGCTTAGGTTTTCAGGCAAATGTCCCGAGAGGACTGTTCCCCCATACCATCTTATATTCCAACATGTTGTCCCTGAGCCACACAACAGACCCCTCCTGTCCCAGAAGGATAACTTGCTCTTGGTAGCTGTGTCCAAGCCTGAGTTTATTAAAATCCTGCATTGCCCCTGACCATCCCAACATTCCAGTGTCTCCCTGGATAAAAACCAGCATTGTGATAAAACAACGTTAAACACCATGTGAACTCAGCCCCCTTGGAACTTCTCCCCAGAGCCACCAGATCGAATCTGCCATGTTCCTGAGCTGCAATGGTCAATGGAGTAGTGCTTTCCAGGCTCCCATGAGGGAGAGCTTCTGCTACCAACCTTTACATATGGGGGACCCTGGAGCAAACAAACCAGACTCCCCCTGTCCAGTAGAAGTTAACCTTACTGTTCGGAGCATCTCACAAGCCGCAGAGTAGGAAATCCTGCATGGCTTCTTAAGGCAAACCCACCATTTGTCCGTCATCCTAGACACAAAAACCAGTGTGAGCAAATATCTGACATCCGCCCTTACACAGGTGCTGGATGTCTGAAATCAGCTGCTGCACGCTGGAAGTGCCTTCTGCTTGTCACTGAATTTAACTGTAGCTTTTCTTAACAATTCCATCCTCACCCTCCTGGTCCCTAAGACCTCTTGATATGGAATTTTTTAGCCACAATTCAGCATTCTACCTTCCCTATAGAAAGAAGAACTGCCTGGTGAGTCTGCCCAGAAACCCCACACTAGGATCCACCTGAATGGCCCTTGATGGCACCCTAATATCTTAGGCCGCCCTGGGCTCTCAGGCTCTGTCTGACATAGCCAGAGCCATGACTTCCAGACAGCCACACAGACAGTGGGCCCCATATCCTGCAGGTGGGTCCTGCCGTGGCTGGAAGTCGTCATCTCTTTTCAACCTGGGTATTCAGCCATTTTTCCCAAACTGTAGCTCAAACCCCTGCCTAAGGGCAAACCTGAAGCACAGGAGTATCCTTATTCCTGATGTCAGGAAACCTGGTTGTTGAGATGGGCACTGAGTCTCTGTCTGACACAGCATGAGCCACAACCTAGCGTCAACCATGCAGATAGTGGGCCCCATATCTTGCAGGTTGGATTTGTTGTGGCCCAAAGCCATCATCTCTACTCAACCTGGACATTCAAGCATCTTTCCCAGATTGTAGCTCAAATCCCTGACTAAGGAGGAACCTGAAGCACAGGAGTACTCCTCCTTCATGAAGGCAGGAAGCCTGGCTGTTGAGATAGGTGTCTAACCCTCAGAACCCTAGGAAACAGCTGCACGGCCAATGAGACCACAGCCACTCATGAGAGCCACTCTGGAAACAAACTTGCATTGTTACCCTCAGCGTGAGCCTGCTTTCAAACAAAACCTTTCGGTAGCTGGACCAGGAGACCCCAGAGCACGCCTACCACCCTGGGGCCAAACACTCACCCTTGTAGGTGTTTTCCAGGTGCCCACACCCAGAACCTTTCTCTGGAATCCCTCTTTTGGGAGTTCCCTGAGACGGAAAAGAGCAGTGTCCCCTTGTCCCAGAGACAACAAACTCTTGGTAGCTGAGCAGAATCCCCAGAGCCGAAGTATCTCCCATGGCCTCATGAAGCCACCCTTACATTTTGCAAAAGTCCGGGACAAACAATGCAGACAGAAAAACCTGCACTACCGCCTCCATGATACCTGAACTTCAGTACACTATGAGCTTCCCACAGGGACTGCAGATCGGGCCTGTGATCACCTCAGCCCTCAATCTAACCCTAGTTCGCATTTGCAGATTTCTGACCCCAAAGCCCTGGCCCACATGCCCATCAGGATGGGGCCTCTGGAGCCAAACCAGACGATTGTCCCTACACACCCAAAGGAAATTCTGCCTTTCACTGTTGACCAATCCCTGAAGATTAGGAGCAAACTACAAAGCCTGTGAGCCTACCTCAATTCCGAAAACTCTGGACCCAAGGGCGCTTTCTGACAAACAATGAGCCCCTGCCTCCAGGCAGACATCCAAATCAAAGGCCCTGAGCCAGAAGATTGAACCTGACATGCCTCTAGGACTTTATCAATACCCTAGCTTAGATATTCAAGTGCCTGTGCCCAGAGGCCTGTTCTTCAATACCAACTTATATTCCAACATGTGGTCCCTGAGCCACACAACAGAACCCCTCCTGTCCCTTAAGGATATCTTGCTCTTGGAAGCTGTGTCCAACACTCAGTGTAAGAGAATCCTGCATGGCCCCTGACCGCCCCAACATTCTAACTTCTCCCTGGATACAAACCAGCATTGTGATCCAACAGCATGAAACTCCATGTCAACATGGGCGATTTTGAACTTTGCCCCAGCATCACCAGTCTGAAACTGCCATTTTCCTCATTTGCAATGGACACTGGAGGTGGGCTTTTCAGGCATCCATGCAGGAGTGCTCTGCTCCCCAAACTTTCCACACGGGGAACCCTAGAACATACAAATGAGGCTCCACCAGTCCATTAGAAGGAAAACTTGCTGTTTGGAGCATCTCACAAGCCCCAGGGTGGGAAATCCTCCATGGTTTCTTGACGCCTCCTCTCCATTTGTCGGTCATCAGAGACTCAAACACCAGTGTGAGCAAACATCTGACATCAACCCTTACTCAGGTGCTGGATGTCTCGAATCAGCCACTGCACACTGGAAGTGCCTTCTACTTGGCACTGAATTTAACCATAGCTTGTGTTAACAATTCCATCCTCACCCTCCTGGTCCCCAAGCCCTCTTGATAGGAAATTCTGGAGTCACAGCGCAACCTTCTGCCTGCCCCATAGAAAAAAGACGTGCCTGGTGATTCTGCCCAGAAACCTCACTGAGGAACCACTTGCATGGCCTTCGACAGCACCATAATATCATAGGCAGCCAGGGGCACTAAGACTCTGTCCCACACAACAACCAGAGCCAAGACCTCCAGGCAGCCACACAGAGAGTGGGACCCATAGCCTGCAGGTGTACCTGCCATGGGCCAAAGCCATCATCTCTACACAACCTGGATATTCAGACATCTGTCCTTAGACTGTAGCTCAAATCCCTGCCTATGGGGGAACCTGAAGCACAGGATTATTCCTCCTTTCTGATAGCAGGAAACCTGGTTGCTGAGATGGTTTTTTTACCCTCAGGGTGGGAACCAGCTGCATGGCCCATGAGACCAGGGCCACTCATGGGAGACGCCGTGGGCACAAACAGGCATTGTGACCCTCATCGTAAGCCTCCTTTCAAACAAACACCCTCGGTCGTTAGGCCAGGTGTCCACAGAGTGGGCCTGCCAGGTCCGTAGGGCCAAATCCTCACCCTCGTTTTTGCTTTCCAGGTGCCCAGACCCAGAACCTGTCTCTCGAATCCCTCTTTTGGGGGTCCCCTGAGATGCAAAACAGCAGTCTTCCATTCACTGAGAGACACCAAACACTGGGAGCTGGGTTGAATCCCCAGAGATGAAGAATATCCCATGGCCTCATGAAGCCACCCCTAAATTTTGCGACCATCCTAGACACAGAATCCCAAGAGAAAAGCCTGTGCTACCGCCTCCATGACCCCTTAATTTCAGTACACTATGAGCTGCCCTCAGGGCCTGCTGATCGGTCTTTTGAACACCTCGGACCTCACCCTAATGCTAGTTCGCATTTGCAATTTCTGTTCCCAAAGTCCTGGCCCACACGCCCTCCAGAATGGGGCCTCTGGTCCCACACCGGATGAGTGTGCCTACAGTCCTGAAGGAAACTGGCCTTCACTCTTGTCCAAACCCTGAATATTAGGAGCAAAATACAAAGCCTCTGAGCCCACCTCATTTTCGAAGAATGCTCTGGACACAAATATGCATTCTGACACACAATGAGCCCCTGCCTCCAGGCAGACATCCAATCAAAGGCCCTGAGTCAGAAGTTTGAACCTGCCATGACTATAGTACTTCATTGTTACCCTAGTTCAGGTGTTTAGGATCCTGTCCCCAGAGGCTTATTATCCAATACCAACTTATATTCTAACATGTGGTCCTTGAGCCACACAACAGAACCCCTGCTGTCCGCAGAAGGATACCTTGTTCTTGGTAGCTGTGTCAAAGTCTCAGTGTAGGAGAATCCTGCATGGCCGCTGACCGCCCCAACAATCTAACGTCTCCCCGGATACAAACCAGCATTGTGATCCAACAGAATGAAACTCCGTGTCAACTCAGCCCCCTTAGAAATTCGTCCCAGAGCTACCAGATAGAACCTGCCATGTTCCTTGGTTGCAATGGCTAATGGAGGTGTGCTTTCCAGGCATCTATGTGGGAGAGCACTGCTACCCAGACTTTCCATATGGGGGACACTGGAGCAAACAAATCAGAATCCCCCTGTCCAGTAGAGGGAATCCTTGCTCTTTAGAGCATCTCACAAGCGTGGGAAATCTTCCATGGCCTCTTGACGCCACCCCACCATTTTCCGTCATCATAGAAACAAATTCCAGTGAGCAAACATCTGACATCCGCCCTTACACAGGTGCTGGATGTCTCAAATCAGCTGCTGTACACTGGAAAAGCCTTCCATCACTGAATTTAACCATAGCTTGTGTTTATAATTTCATACTCACCATTCTGGTCCCCAAGCCCTCTTGATAGGGAATTCTAGAGGCACAATGCAGCATTCTGCCTGCCCCATAGAAAGAAGTGCCTGGTGAGTCTGCCCAGAATGCACACATGAGGATCCACCTGCACAGCCCTCGACGACACCATAATATCATATGCCGCCATGGGCATTAAGGCTCTGTCTGACACAGCATGAGCCACGACCTCCAGTCAGCCACACAGACAGTGGGTCCCATATCCTGCAGGTGGGACCTGCCATGTCCTGAAATCAACATCTCTGCTCGACGTGGTTATTCAGGCATCTGTCTCCAGACCGTAGGTCATATCCCTGACTATGGGTTACTTAAAGCACAAGAGTTCTCCTCCTTCCCGGTGGAAGGAAATCTGGCCTGTGAAATGGGTGCCCAACCCTCAGAGTGGGAACCAGCTGCATGGGCCTTGAGATCACTGTCACACATGGGATTCGCCCCGGGCACAAACAGGCATTATGATCCTCAGCGGGAGCCTGCTTTCAAACAAACTCCCTTGGTACCTGGAACAGCAGCCTGCAGAGCATGCCTGACAGTTCCCTAGGGCCAAATGTTCACCATCGTGCATGTTTTCCTGGCACCCAGACCAAGAACCTTTCTCCAGAATCCCTCTTTTGGGGGTCTCCTGAGACTGAAAACAGAAGTCTTCCCTTCTCTGAGAGACACCAAACACTGGGGAGCTGGGCAGAATCCCCAGAGATGAATAAACTCTCATGGCCTCATGAAGACACCGCTACCTTTTGCTACTGTCCTGGACACACAATTCAGACAGAAAAGGCTGCCCTACTGCCTGCATAGCACCTTAATTTCAGTACTCTATGAGCTTCCCACAGGGCCAGCAGATAGGGCCTCTAATCACCATGGCCCTCACACTAACCCTAGTTTGCTTTTGCAGATTTCTGTCCACAAAGCACTGGCCCACATGCCCTCCAGGATAGGGCCTCTTGTGCCACACCAGTCGACTGCCCTATGCACCTGAAGGAAACTCTGCCCTTCACAGTTGCCCGAACCCTGAAGATTAGGAGCAAAGTATAAAGCCCCTGAGCCCACCTCAATTTCGAAAAGCCCTGGACCCAAATGCATATTATGACACACAATGAGCCCCTGCCTCCAGGCAGACATCCATATCCAAGGCCCTGAGTCAGAAGTTTGAACCTTCCATGACTATAAGACTTCATTGATGCCCTAGTTTAGATTTTTAGGCGCCTGTCCCCAGAGGCCTGTTCTCAAATACCAACTTATACTCCAACATGTGGTCCTTTAACCACACAACAGAACATTTCCTGTCCCCAGGAGGAGTCCTTGCTCTTGGTAGCTGGGTCCAAGTCTCAGTGTAGGACAATCCTGCATGGCCCCTGACCTCCCCAACATTCTAACGTCTCCCTGGATACAAACCAGCATTGTGATCCAACAGAATGAAAGTCCATGTCAACTCAGGCTGCTTGGAACTTTGCCCCAGAGCTACCAGATAGAAGCTGCCATGTTCCTTGGCTGCAATGGTCAATGGAGGTATGCTTTCCAGGTATCTATGCGGGAGAGCACTGCTACCCAGACTTTCCATATGGGGGACACTGGAACAAACAAACCAGACTCCCCCTGTCCAGTAGAAGAAAACCTTGCTATTCAGAGCATCTCACAAGCCCCAGGGTGGGAAATCCTCCATGGCCTCATGACGGCACCCCTCCATTTGGCGGTCATTGTAGACAGAAACTCCAGTGTGAGCAAGCATCTGACATCTGCCCTTACTCAGGTCCTGGTTACATTGTATCAGCCACTGCACACTGGAACTTACTTCTGCTTGGCACTGAATTGAACCATAGATTGTGTTTACAATTCCATCTTCACCCTCCTTGTCCCCAAACCATCTTGATAGGAAACTTTGGAGCCACAACGCAGCATTCTGCCTACCACAAAGAAAGAAGACGTGCCTGTTGAATCTGTCTGAAACCCCACATGAGTATCCACCTGCTTGGCCCTCGCAGCACCTTAATATCATAGGCTGCTATGGGCACTCAGGCTCGGTCTGACAAAGCCTGAGCCATTACCTCCAGACAGCCATGCAGATAATGGACCCCATATATTGCAGGTGGGACCTGCCATAGCTCAAAACCATCATCTCCACTGAACATGGGTATTCAGGCATCATTCCCAGACTGTAGCTCAAATCCCTGCCTATGGGGAAACCTGAAGAACATGAGTACTCCTCATTCCCAATGGCAGGAAACCTGGCTGTTGAAATGGGTGTCCAACCCTCAGAGTGAACCAGCTGCATGGCCCATGAGACCACGGTCACTCATGGGAGCCACTCTGGGCACAAAGAGGCATTGTGCCCCTAAGCCTGAGCATGCATTCAAACAAGCCTTCTCAGTTGCACCACAAGTATACTGCATTGCAGGACTGGTACTCCCCTGGTCCCAAATACTAACACTTGGTGGGATATTCCAGGCACCCAAACCCAGAGCCCCTCTCTGGAATCCCTGTTTTGCAGCACCCCTAATACAGAAAACAGCCCTATTTCCTTCCGTGAAATGGCCACCAAACTATTGGGAGCTGCTAGAATCCTTAGAGAGGAAAAATCTCCCATGTATCCATGAGACATCTGCATTCCGAGGCCATCCGTGACACACAATCCAGATATAATATCCTGCACTACCGCACCTGGGTCACCCACTCTACAGTTCCTGATGAGCTGCTCTCCAGGTCTATGCACTGGGCCTGCATCAACTCGACACTAACTCTAACCCAAGTTTTCCTTTGAAGACGTCTCTCCCAAACCATGGCTCAAACATCCAGGATCTCGTCTTTGGTGCCACACAGAGGACTGTGCCTGCCATTCCCAAGGAAACTTTGCCCATCACAGTTGCCCAAATCCTCTAGATTAGGAGAAACCTGCAAGGTCCCTGAGCCCACGTCAATATTCAAGGACACTCTGCACACAAATGCGCACTCTGAAACACCCCGATTCCCTACGTCCAGGCAGACACAAAAGTCAATGGTCCTGAGTCAGAATATTGAACCAGACACGCCCCTAGGACCTCCTCATTGGAACCCTCCAGTAGTTTTTCAGGCATCTGTCGTCAGAGGCCTATTCCGGAATAACAACTTATGATGCAACATGTGGTCTCTGAGCCACACAACAGAACAACTCCTGTCCCCAGAAGGAAACCGTGCTCTTTGACCTGTGCCAAACCCTCAGAAGAGGAGAATCCTTCACCCCACCTTAGCCACCAGCACATTATAAGATCTTCATGGTAACAAACCAGCAGTGTGACCCACCTGAACGAGATTCCATGTTAACTCATTGCCCTTGGTACTTCGCAACAGAGGCACCAGAATGAACCTTCCATGTTCCTCAGCTGCAATGGAGAATGGAGGTGTGCTTTCCAGGCATCCAGGTTGGAGAGCTTTGCTTCCCAGAATTTCTACATGGGGGACCCTGGAGCAAACAAATCAGATTCC
Source organism: Mustela nigripes (assembly GCF_022355385.1). NCBI lineage: Eukaryota > Metazoa > Chordata > Mammalia > Carnivora > Mustelidae > Mustela > Mustela nigripes. The sequence continues at coordinate 155,293,421 of NC_081568.1, read as the reverse complement.
ACCTGTCCAGTAGAAGGAAACCTTGCTTTTTGGAGCATCTCACAAGCATTAGCGTGGGGAATCCTCCATGGCCTCTTGACGCCACCCCTCCATTTTTCAGTCATCATAGACAAACTCCACAATGAGCAAACGTTGGACAATCGTCCTGACTCAGGTGCTGAAATCTCTCGAATCAGCCGCTGCACATTGGAACTGCCTTCTGCTTGGCACTGAATTTAACTGTAGCTTGTGTTTACAATTCCATCCTCACCCTACTTGTCCCCAAGCCATCTTAATAGGGAATTCTGGGGGCACAATACAGCATTTCACTTGCCCCATAGAAAGAAAAAATACCAGGTGACTCTGCCCAGATCCCCCACATGAGGATCCACTTGCATGGCCCTCTACAATACCCTAATATCATAGGTCACCATGGGCACTAAAGCTCTGTCTGACATAGCCTGATCTACAAGCTCCAGTCAGCCACCTAGACATTGGACCCCATATCCTGTAGGTGGGACCTGCCGTGGCCCGAAACCGTCATCTCTGCTCAACCTGGTTATTCAGGCATCTGTCCCCATAACGTAGCTCAAATCCCTTCCTATGGGGGAACTTGAAGCACAAGTGTTCTCCTCCTTCCCGATGGCAAGAAATCTGGCCTGTGAAATGGGTGTCCAACCCTCAGAGTGGGAACAAGCTGCATGGGCCTTGAGACCACAGTCACTCATAGGAGACGCCCTGGGCACAAACAGGCATTGTGACCCTCAGTGTGAGCCTGCTTTCAAACAAACACCCACAGTAGCTGCACCAGGAATCCACAGAGTAGGCCTACCAGGTTGCCACAGACAAATCCTCTCTCTCGTTGGTGTTTTCCAGGAAGCCAGACCCTGAAACTCTCTTTTCTGGTTCCCCAGAGACTGAAAACAGCAGTCTTCCCTTCCCCCAGAGACACCAAACTCTTGGGGGCTGGGCAGAACACCCATAGAAGAAGAAACTCCTATGGCCCCATGAAACCACCCCTATATTTTGTGACTGTCCTGGACACAGAATCCAGACAAAATAGACTTCACTACCGCCTCGATGACACCTTAATTTTAGTACACTATGAGCTGCCCTCAGGGCCTGCAGATCAGGCCTGTGATCACCTCGGCCCTCACCCTGACCCTAGTTGCAGATCTGTCCCCAAAGCCCTGGCCCACATGCCCTCCAGGATTGGGACTCTGGTACAACACCAGATGATTGTGCCAACCCTCTCGAAGGAGACTCTACACTTCACTGTTGCCCAAACCCTGAAGTTTAAGAGCAAAGTAAATGCCCCTGGGCCCATGTCAATTTCGAAGGATGCACTGAACTGAAATGCGCATTCTGACACACAATGAGCACCAGCCTCTAGGCAGACATCAAAGTCAAAGGCCCTGAGTCAGAAGATTTGAACTGACATGCCCCTAGGACTTCATTGATACCTTAAATTATATTTTCAGGTGCCAGCCCCAGAACTCTGTTCTCCAATATCAACTTATATACCAACATGTGGTCCGTGAGCCACACAACAGAACCCCTCTTGCCCCCAGCAGGATAACTTGCTCTTGGTAGCTTTGTCCAAGACTCATGTAGGAGAATCATTCATGGCCCCCAACCACCCCCAAATTCTAACATCTCCCTGGATACAAACCAGCATTGTGATCGAACAGCATGAAAGTCCATGTCAACTCAGGCAGGAAGGAACTTTTCCCCAGAGCCACCAGATCGAACCTGCCATGTTCCTCATCTGCAGTGGTCAATGGAGGTGTCCTTTCCAGGCATCCATGTGGGAGAGCTCTGTTACTCAAACTTTCTTTTTTTTTTTTTTTAAGATTTTATTTATTTGTTTGACAGAGAGAGATCACAAGTAGGCAGAAAGGCAGGCAGAGAGAGAGAGAGGAGGAAGCAGACTCCCTGCTGAGCAGAGAGCCTGATGCGGGACTCGATCCCAGGACCCTGAGATCATGACCTGAGCCAAAGGTAGCGGCTTAACCCACTGAGCCACCCAGGCTCCCCTCTGTTACTCAAACTTTCTATATGGAGAATGGTGGAGCAAAAAAACCAGACTCGCCCTGTCCAGTAGAAGGAAACCTTGCTGTTTGGAGCATCTCACAAGCCCCAGCATGGGAAATCCTCCATGGCCTTGTGACGCCTCCCTTCCATTTGGTGGTCATCATAAACACATACTCCATTATGAGCAAACATCTGACTTCTGCCTTACTCAGGTGCTGGATATCTCGAATCCGCCACTACACACTGGAACTGCCTTCTGCTTGGCACTGAATTTAACTGTAGCTTCTGTTTACAATTCCATCCTCACCCTCCTAGTCCTGAAACCCTCTTGATATGGAATTCTGGAACAACAGCGCAGCATTCTTCATGCCCCACAGAAAGAAGAAGTGCCTGGTGAGACTGCCCAGAAACCCCACATGAGGATCCACCTGCCTGGCCCTTGAAGGCACCCTAATATCATAGGCTACCAAGAGCTCTCAGGCTCTGTCTGACACAGCCTGAGCCACGACCTCTCGTCTGGAACATGGACAGTGGGCCCCATAAACTGCTGGTGGGACCTGCCTTGGCCCGACGCTGTCACATCTGCTCAATCTGGATATTCAGGCATCTCTCCCCAGACTGTAGCTCAAATCCCTAACTATGGGGAAACTGATGCACAAGAGTACTCCTCATTCCAGATGGCAGGAAACCTGGCTGTTGAGATCTCTGTCCGAACCTCAAAGTGGGAAATAGCTGCAAGGCCCATGAGACCACGGACACTCTTGGTAGCCACACTGGGCAAAAACAGGCATTGTGACCCTCAGCATGAGCCTACTTTGAAACAAATGCCCTTGGTAGCTGTACCTCCTTAGGAGCCTGCTGAATGTGCCTGCCAGGTCCCTGATGCCAAATGCTTACCCTAGTTCGTGTTTCAATGTGCCCAAACACAGAAGATGTCTCTGGAATCCCACATTTGGGTGTTCCCTGAGACGGAAAACAGCAGTCTTCACTTTCCCCCAGAGACACCAAGCTCTTAGGAGTTGCGCAGAATCCCCAGAGACGAAGAATCTCCCATGGCCTCATGAAGCCACCCCTACCATTTGTGACCATCCTGGACACACAATCGCGACAGAAAATCCTGTGCTAACGCCTCCAAGACACCTTCATTTCAGTACAATATCCACTGCCCTCAGGGCCTGCATATCAGGAATTTGATCACCTCGGCCCTCACCCTAACCCTAGTTCACGTTTGCAGATTTATGTCCCCAAAACCCTGGCCCACATGCCCTCCAGGATGGGGCCTCTGGTACCACACCAGACAAGTGTGCGTACACTTCTGAAGAAAACTCTGCCTTTCACGTTTGCCAAAACCATGAATCTTAGGAGCAAAGTACAAAGCCCCTGAGCCCAGCTCAACTGAAAAGAATGCTCTGGACCCAAGTGCATATTCTGATACACAATTATCACCTGCCTCCAGACAGACATCCAAGTGAAAGGCCCTGAGTCAGAAGTTTGAACCTGACATGCCTCTAGGACTTCATTGATACCCTAGCTTAGGTTTCCAGTCTCCTGTACCCAGAGGCCTGTTCTCCAATCCCAAATTATATTCCAAGATGTGAACCCTCAGCACACAACAGAACCCCTCCTGTCCCCAGAAGGATACCTTGCTCTTGGTAGCTGTGTCCAAGACTCAGTGCAGGAGAATACTTCATGTCCCTGTGAAAACCCCAACATTCCAACATCTCCCTGGATAACAACAAGCGTTGTGACCCAACACCATATAACTCCATGTCAACTCAGGACTCTTGGAAATTCACCTCAGAGGCACCAGAGCAAACTTGCCATGTTCCTCAGCTACAGTGGTCAATGGAGTTGTGCTTTCAGGTATCCATGTGGTAGAGCTCTGCTACCCAAACTTTCCACATGGAGGACCGTGAAGCAAACAAACCAGTCTCCACCTGTCCAGTAAAAGGAAACCTTGCTCTTTGGAACATCTCACAAGCCTCAGCCTGGAAAATCCCCCATGGCCGTTTGATGCCACCCCTCCATTTGTTGGTTACCATATACACAAACTCCAATATGAGCAAACATCTGACATTCGCTCTTACTCAGGTGCTGGATATCTCGAATCACCTGCTGCACATTAGAACTGCCTTCCACTTGGCACTGAATTAACCGTAGGGTATGTTTACAGTTCCCCCCTCACCCTACTGGTCACCAAGCCCTCTTGATAGGGAATTCTCGAGCCACAACGCAGCATACTGCCTTCTCCAAAGCAAGAAGTAGTGCCTGGTGAGATTGCCAGAAATCCCACATGAGGTTCAATCTGCTCGGCCCTCGAGAGATTTATAGGCTACCTCGATTTATAGGTTTCCCTGGCCACTAGTTCTTTGTCTGACAAAGACTGAGCCCCGACTTCCTGTCAGCCACCCAGAGAGCCGGGCCCATATCCAGCATGTTAGATCGACCATGTCCCAGGTCCTTCATCTCTACCCATCCTTAGTATTCAGGAATCTGTCCCCAAACCTTTGCTGGAATCCCCGCCAATGGGGGAACCTGAAGCACAATAAAGAACTCTTATTTCCCCAAGGCAGGGAATGTGGCTTTTGGGATGGGTTTCCATCCCTTAGAGGGGAAGCCAGCTGCATGGCCAATGAGACCACGCCCACTCCTGAGGGCACCGTGGGCACAAACAGGCATTGTGACACTCAGCTTGAGCATGCTTTCAAGCCAGCACTCTCAGTTGCACCACGAGGATCGGGCATTGAAGGCCTGGTACGCCCCTAGGACCAAATTATAACCCTTAGTGGGATTTCCCAAGAGCCCAGACCCAGAGCCCATCTCTGGAATCCCTATTTTGGGGCACTCCTAAGTTGGAAACCATCACTCTTCCCTTCCACGAAAAAGCCACCAAAGTATTGGGAGCCACTGGGATCCTTGGAGAGGAAAAATCTCTCATCGACCCATTAGACCAACCTGCATTCCAAGGCCATGCTAGACACACAATCCAGATATTAAAGCCTGTACTACCACTTTCCAGTCACCCTAATAACAGTTCCTGATCAGCTGTTCTCCAGTTCTATGCATTGGTCCTGCAATCACCTCACCCCTAACCCTAACCTGAGTTCGTATTTGTGTCACGTATGCCCAAACCCTCCAGTTTGGGAGAAATCTGCAAGGCTCTTGAGCCCATCCTAATGTTGGGGGCTGGTCTGGATGCAAATGTGTGTCTGAAACACCCTGATCACCTCCATCGAGGCAGACACCCAAGTCAATGGTCCTGAGTCAGAAGATTGAAACTGACATGCCCCTGGGACCTCATTGGAACCCTAGATTAGGTTTTCAAGCATCTGTCCTCAGAGGCCTGTTCTGGAATACCAACTTAGGATACAACATGTGTTCCCTGAGCCACATAACAGAACATCTCCTGTCCCTAGAAGGAAACTGTGCCCTTCGACCTGTGTCAAACCTTCAAGGTACAAGAATCCTGCATGGCCCCTTAGCCACCAGAAAATTCTAAGATCTCCCTAGTAACAAACTAACATTGAGAACTATCAGCAAGAAATTCCATGTGAAGTCAAGTGAATTCTCCCGCCACATCACACATTCTGCCATCCCTATAGAAAGAAGAAGGACCTGGTGAATCTGTCTCGAAACCCCAACTGAGGATCAATCTGCTCGGCCCTTGAGAGAACCCCAATTTATAGGCTTCTTTGGACACTAGTTGTTTGTGTGAGAGCCTGAGCCCCGACCTATTGCCCTCCTCCTAGAGAGCGGGGCCCATACCAAGCATGTGAGACCGGTCATGGCTCAAGTTAATCATCTCTACCCATCCATGTTAAGCAGGCATCACTCCCCAGTCCTTTCCTGGAATCCCTGCAAATTGGGGTGTTAGGGTCCATAATCAAAGAAGCAGGACTGATACAAAGCAAAGGTCAAACTAAGCTTTACTTCGTGCCAAGTATTGAGAATCAAACTGACTGGTCAGGGTCATCTCTTGCAAAGAGGCGACCCCTCCCAGCCTCACAGATTAACGTTTATAGAGGTAGTTTATCCAGGCTATACACAGGTGGCCAATGAGATTGCAGTACACAGAGAAAACTGCACATGCATCGTATGTCTGTCTCACACAGAATTAAAAAATGCTAAGTAACACACGTGTGCCCAGCTGAATTTCAATTTACCCTAGGAGATATATGCGTGCCCCACTGATTTGATGTCTTCATCTGGCCTGACCCTCCCTTGTATCTAGGCTTTGCAATTAAGTTCCTCTGGGAGGGGCAGGGTCAATCTAACTTTAGTGCATAGGGCCTATCTAAGTTCACTACATAAGCACAAAATGAAGCCCTCTGGCCAACCAAGCCCTTACATTTCCTCTTTTCTTTGGAGATTAGTCAAATCCTTGACTTTTCAGCCAGTTCTATGTTCTCTGGTTGTAAGGGGTTATACTGAGCATGTAAGTCTAACATTTTCATCTGTCAGAGCCATGCCACATATTTAGGTTTTGATCTCCACGAGGGAATACATTCACTGTCTGAGTCCAGTTAACAGGTGATTACCAGATACTCCCACCCCACCAAGTCCCAACAAGTGAGGGAGTTTCTTGAACGGTGGGCTACTGTAGGCTTTGGAAACCACGATTTGCAGAGGTTGCCTGACCTCTCTACGAACTGGCAAATGGAGGGCTCACTATGATAGAGTGGACAGATGAGGCTGAAGGAGCATTTCAGGAATTACAAACAGCCTTACTGAGTGGCTCAGCATTGGCCATCCCAGATGTTACCAAGCCTTTCCACTTGTATGTGGATGAAAAATCAGGGGTGCCACGGCCCTCCTGGTCAAGAATGCAAGTTTTATCTCTGCAAGGAGACACAAACTCCAGTGTGAGCAAACATCTGACATCCGCCTTTACTCCTGTGCTGGGTATCTTGAATCAGCCGCTGCACACTGGAACTGCCTTCTGTTTGTCACTGCACTTAACCACGTAGCTTGTGTTTACAATTACATTCTTCCCTTCCTTTTGCCCACACCCACGTGATAGGGAATTCTTGAGCCACAATGCAGCATTATGTCTGTCCACAGAAAGAAGTGCCTGGTGAGACTGCCCAGAAACCCCACATGAGGATCCACCTCCATGTCCCTTGATAGAACCCTAATATCCTAGACTGCCACGGGCAATGAGACTGTCTGACACTGCCTGAGCCACGACCTCCAGTCAGCCACGTGGACAGAGGCCCCCATATCCTGCAGGTGGGACCTGCCATGGCCCGAAGCCATCACATCTACTCAACCTGGATATTCAGGCATCTCTCCAGAGACTTTAGCTCAAATCCCTGCCTATGGGGGAACCTGAAGCACAGGAGTACCCCTCTTTCCCGATGATAGGAAATCTGGCTGTTGGGATGGGTGTCCAACCATCAGTGTGGGAATAAGCTGCATGGCCCATGAGACTATGGTCACTCATGTGAGCCACCCTGGGCACAAACAGGCATTGTGACCCTCAGCGTGGGCCTGCTTTCATAAAATCCCCCTCGGTAGATTGACAAGGAGCCCACAGAGCAAGCCTGCCAGATCCCTAGGACAAAATCCTCACATGGTTTCGTGTTTTCCAGTTGTGAAGACCCAGAATCTTTCTCTGGAATCCGTCTTTTGGGGGTACCCTGAGATGGTAAACAGCAGTATTCCCTTCCTCCCCACCCTGAGACTTCAAACTCTTGGGATCTGGGCAGAATCCCCAGAGACGAAGAATCTCCCATGGCCCCGTGAAGCCTCCCCTACATTTTGCAACCGTCCTAGACACACAATCCAGACAGAAAAGCCTGCCCTATGGCCTGCAAGACACCTTAATTTCAATAATCTGTGAGCTGCCCACAGGGCCTGCAGATCAGGAGTGTGATCACCTCGGCCCTCACCCTCACCCTAGTTCGCGTTTGCAGATTTCTGTCCCCAAAGCCCTGGCCCACATGCCCTCCAGGATGGGGCCTCTGGGGCCACACCTGACACATGAGCCTACCCTCCCCAAGGAAACTCTGCCCTTCACAGTTGCCCAAACCCTGAAGTTTAGGAGCAGAATACAAAGCCTCTGAGCCCAGCTCAATTTTGAAGAACGCCCTGGCCCTAATGCACATTCTGACACACAATGAGCACCTGCCTCCAGGCAGGCATCCAACTCAAAGGCCCTGAGTCAGAAGATTGAACCCGACATGCCTCTAGGACTTCATCAATACCGTAGTTGAGATTCTCAGGCGCCTGTCCACCGGGGCCTTTTCTCCAATACCAACTTATTTTCCAACATGTGGTCCCTGAGCCACACTACAGAACCTCTTCCTGTCCCCAGAAGCATTCCTTGCTCTTGGTAGCTGTGTCCAAGACTCAGTGTAGGAGAATCTGGCATGGCCCTCTTACCAACCAACATTCTAACTTATCCATGGATACCAACCAGTATTGTGGTCCAACAGCATGAAACTCCATGTCAACTCAGGCTGCTTGGAAATTATCCCCAGAGCCACCAGATCAAACCTGTCATGTTACTCAGCTGAAAAGGACCATGGAGTTGTGATTTCCAGGCATCCATATGGGAGATATCTGCTATTCAAACTTTCCATATGGGGGCCACTGGAGCAAACAAACCAGACTCACCCTGTTAGTAGAAGGAAACCTTGCTATTTGGAGCATCTCACAAGTGACAGCATGGGAAATCCTCCATGGCCTCTTGTGCTACCTCTCCATTTGACGATCACCATAGACACAAACTACAGTGTGAGTAAACATCTGACATCCGCCCTTACTCAGGTGCAGGATAGCTCGAATCAGCTGCTTCACACCGGAACTGCCTTCTGGTTGACACTGTATTTAACCATAGCTTGAGTTTACAATTCCATAGTCACCCTCCTGGTTCCCAAGCCCTCTGTATAGGGAATTCTAGGGCCACAACACAGCATTCTGCCTGCGCCACAGAAAGAAGTGCCTGGTGAGTCTGCCGAGAAAACCTACATGAGGTCCATCTCCATGGCCCTCGATGGCACCCTAATATCATAGGCTGCCATGGGCACTGAGGCTCTGTCTGACACTGCCTGAACCACGACCTCCAGGCTGTCATGCAGACAGTGGGCCCCAGATCCTGCAGGTGGGACCTGCCATGGCCCGAATCCATCACATCTACTCAACCTGGATATTCAGGCATCTCTCCGAAGACTGTAGCTCAAATCCCTGCCTATGTGGGAACATGAATCACAGGAGTACTCCTCCTTCCCGGTGGCAGGAATCCTGACTGTTGGGATGGGTGTCCTACCCTCAGAATGGAACCAGCTGTATGGGCCATGAGACCACGGTCCTTCATGAGAGCCAACCTGGGCACCAAAAGGCATTGTGACCCTTGCCTGAGCATGCTTTCAAGCAAGCCCTCTCAGTTGCACCACCTGGATCCCGTATTGTAGGCATGGAATGCCCCTTGTCCCAAATTCTAACCCTTGGTGGGATATTCCAGGCGCCCAGACCAAAAGCCAGTCTCTGTAATCCCTTTTTCGGGGCAACCCTAAGATAGAAAACAGCACTCTTCCCTTCCCCGAAAATGCCACCAAACTATGGGGTGTCGCCAGGATCCTTAGAGAGGAAATATCCCCCATTTACCCATGAGACAACATCAGCATTCCGAGGCCATTGGGGACACACAATCCAGACATAAAAACCTGTGCTACCGCCTTTGAGTCACCCTATATACAGTTTCTGACTAGCTGCCCTCTAGGTCTACTCACTGGGCCTGTGGTACCCTCACCACTAACCCTAACACAAGTTTGTCTTTGCAGACTTCTCTCCCAAACCATGGCTCACCTGCCCCCAAGATCTGGTCTCTGGAGCCACACCACAGGACTGTGCCTGCCATCCCCAAGGAAACTTTGCCCATCACAGTTGCCCAAACCCTCCAGATTAGGAGAAAGCTGCAAGGCCCCTGAGCCCACCCCAATATTGGAGGCCGCTTTGGATGCAAATGCGTAATCTGAAACACGCTGATCCATACATCCAGGCAGACACCCAAGTCAATGGTCCTGGGTCAGAATATTGAACCTGACACACCCCTAGGACCCCTTTGGAACCCTCCAGTAGTTTTTCAGGCATCTGTCCTCAGAGGCCTGTTGTGGAATACCAACTTATGACACAACATGTGGTCCCTGTGCCACACAACAGAACAACTCCTGTCCTCAGAAGGAAACCGTGCTCTTGGACCTGTGTCAAAAGCTCAGAGTAGGACAATCCTGCAAGGCCCCTTTGCCACCAGCACATTCTAAGAACTCCCTGTTAACAAACCAGCATGTGCAAGTCATTTTAAGTCAACTCAAGGCCTTGATACTTCACCCCAGAGCCACCAGAATGAGCCTGCCATGTTCCTCAGTGGGAATGGTCAATGGAGATATACTTTCCAGGAATCCATGAGGAAGAGTTTTGATACCCAAACTTTACACATGGGGGATCCTGGAGCAAACACACCAGACTTCACCTGTCCAGTATAAGGAAACCTTGCTGTTTGGAACATTTCACAAGCCTCAGCATGGGAAATCCTCCATAGCCTCTGGACACCATACCTCCATTTGTCTGTCAACATAGACACAAATTCCAGTGTGAGCAAACATCTGACATCCACCCCTACTCACGTGCTGGATATCTTGAATAAGAAGCGGCCCATTGGAACTGCCTTCCACCTGGCATTGAATTTAACCATAGCTTGTGTTTACAATTGCATCCTCACCTACTGTTCCCTAAACCTCTTGACAGGGAATTCTGGAGCCACAACACAGCATTCTGCCTTCCCCAAAGAAATAAGAATTGCCTGGTTAGTCTGCCCAGCAACCCATCGTGAGGATCAACCTGCTCCTCCCTCGAGGGAACCCAAATTTATACGCTGCTCTGGTTACTAGTCTGACCGAGCCTGAGCCCCGACCTAGTGCCCTCCAACCAGAGAGTGGAGCCCATATCCAGCATGTGAGACCGGTCATGGCTCAAGTCCATCATCTCTAGCCATCTTTGTTATTCAGGCATCTGTCCCCAGTCCTTTCCTGGAATCTCTGACAATCAGGGTGCTAGGGTCTGTAATCAAAAAGTGGGACTGATACAAAGTGAAGGTCAATCAAAGGTTTATTTTGCGCCAAGAATCGAGAATCAAAGTGACCAATCAGGGCCGTCTTTTGCAAAGAGGCGACCCTTCCCAGCCTCACAGACTAACTTTTATAGAGGTAGTTTAGCTGGGCTATACGCCGTTGGCCAATGAGATTTCAGTCCTCAGAGAACAATGCACAGTCATGCTAAGTCTGCCACACACAGGAAAAAAAAAAATGCTAGGTAACACAAGGGTGCCCAATTGAATTTAAATTTACCCTAGTAGATATATGCGTGCCTCAATGATTGGATGTCTTCACCTGGCATGACCCTCCCTTGTATCTAGGCTTTGCAAGTAAGTTCCTCTGAGAGGGGTGGGGTCCTCAATCTAAGTTCACTACATAAACACAAAATTACTCCCTTTGGCCAATCAGGCCCTTAAATTCCCCCCTTTTCTTTGGAGATTAGTCAAATCCTTGACTTTTCAGCCAGTTCTATGTACTCTGGTTGTAAGGGGTTATATTGAGCATGCAAGTCTAACATTTTTATCACTCTAGATTTCTCTTTTACATAGGACACTAGTGCACAGTCGGCTGATGAGTTAGCCATTTACCACTTCATCTAATTTCCTACCTATACTTTACATAAACAGGTAACAATAAGAGCAACAATAAACTCATAGTCTTTTGAGTCTTAGCTTTAGTCCATGGTCAGTGGGGTCCATTGGCTGAGGTTTCCACCTCGGGGGGGGGGGGGGTGTGTCTTCATCCTTGGCTCATTTGATGTGACCATCATGAATCCAGGCCCTGGTGCCTTCTACTTGTATTGCTGTGGGGATGGTCAGGATGACAGTATACGGTCCCTTCCAGCGAGGCTCCACATTCCCCACTTGATAGCGACATATCCAATCGAAGTCCTTGTGTTCGTTAGGATGTGTTTCCACATCTGTCTCCATCCCAGTGTGGGCAGTCTGGATCCCTGTATGGACTTTTTTTTTTTTTTTTTTTAAGACAGACTGTAGGGCCTGCAGTGACTGGAGTACAGACTGAGAAGTAATTTCCCCTAGGGCAACCTCTTGTAGCAGAGGACAGAGTGGGGGTGTGTGGGTCTCCCAAACATTATTTCAAATGGGGTCACCTTGTTTAAATAGGGTGTATATAATGACCTGAGGCGGGCAAAGGAAGGAGATCCACCCATCCACCGCCAGTCTCCAGAATTACTTTTGTCAAGGTCTCTTTAAGAGTGCAGTTCATTCTCTCTACTTGCCTAGAACTCTGGGGCTGATAGGTACAATGTAGTTTCCAATTTGTGCCCAAGGCCTTGGCCAATGTCAGTGAGACTGAGCTCACAAATGCAGGGCCATTGTCTGACCCAATTGGGAGAGGCAGTCCAAACCTTGGAATTATTTTGTTTTTGTTTTTGTTTTTTGTTTGTTTGTTTAATTTATTTTTTTTATTTTATTATTATTATTATTATTATTATTATTATTTTTTTTTTTTTTTTTTTTTTTTGCCTTACCACTCCTGCCGTCTCAATGTTTGGTGGAAAAATCCTCTACCCAGCCTGAAAAGGTAACTACAAAAACTAACATATACTTGTGCCATATTTTAGAGCTTTCATTTCTGTAAAATCAATTTCCCAATAAATTCCTGGTTCCTTAACTCTTTCTCTGTTTCCTCTTCCAATTCTAGTTCTTCCCACCTCAACTGCTTGGCGTTGAGGACATCTATCAACTACATCCTGAACCATATGCCCTAATGTAGAAACCTGGAATTGCTTGCCTTTAAGGTCGTTGAGTTTGCGTATCTCCAAATGAGTACCCTGATGTATCTGGTCTATTAACTTCTTACCTAGTCTTCGAAGAAGAATTAAATTTCCTTTTTTAGTCTTAGCCCAGTCCCCTTAGTGGTCTAATTTAGCCCATTTTTGTAAATACTTTAAATCTTCTTCTGAATAGTCCAGTTTTTCTTGTAGGGCTAGAGCAGGGAGTGTAACCAGCTCTTGCACTCTTTCTCAGACTGATTGCTTTGCGGCTTGATCTGCTAAGTGATTTCCTTTTGAAATCAGATCAGTCCCCTTTTGGTGTACCGGGAAATGCATAATAGCCACCTCTTTTGGGTCCCAAATAAAATGAAGGAGAGCCAATATTTCTCCTCTGTTTTTAATTCCTTTTCCTTCTGCTGCTAATAGGCCCCTTTCTTTATAAATAGCCCTATGTATATGGAAAGTAGCAAATGCATACCTGCTGTCTATATAAATGTTGGTGGTTTTACCTTTGGCCATCTGATGCCAGAGTGAGTGCAATTAGTTCCGCTTTTTGTGCCGAAGTTCCTTGTGACAGGGCTGCTGTCCAGAGTTCCTGCTCAGGAGAAACCACCACAGCCCCACATACCTCTTTCATTGATCATGCAGCTAATCCCATCTGTGAAGAGAGTTATCTCAGCATCTGGGCAGGGAATGTCTCTGAGATATGGCCTTATTCCTGTGACTTGGCTTAGGACCTCCCCACAGTTGTGTGGAAGGTCAGCCAGCTCCTTTGGCAGCAGTGTGGCTGGATTTAGCACAACTGGGAGCTGGAAGGTCACTCTTGGTTTGTTGAGGAGGAGGGCCTGATACCCTGTCACTCGGGTGTTCATCATCCATCAGTCAGGTGGAGTCCAGAGAATGCCCTCGATAGCATGGGTGGTGGTCAAGATGAGATTTTGACCCAAAGTCAAAATTTGCATCCTTGCTAAGTCAAAACTAGCATCCTTGACCAGGAAGGCCATGTCAGCAATTATGCAAAGGCACGGGGGGAACCCAGCTGCTACTGGATCTAGTTTCTTGCTAAGATAGCCTACTGGCCTTTCCTAAGGCCCCAGAGTCTGAGTTAAAACTCCTTTGGACACCCCTGTTTTTTCATCCACATACAAGTGGAAGGGCTTGATAACATCTTGGATGGCCAATGCTGAGGCACTCAGTAAGGCTGTTTGTAATTACCAAAATGCTCCTTCTGCCTCAGTTGTCCACTCTATCATAGTGAGCCCTCCATTTTCCAGTTCATAGAGAGGTCAGGCAATCTCCACAAACCATGATTTCCACAGCCTACAGTAGTCCACCATCCCAAGAAACTCCCTCACTTGTCGGGAAGTGGTGGGGTGGGGGTATTGGGTGATCACCTGTTTCCTGGATTCACAGAGTGAACACACTCTTTTGTGGAGATCAAAGCCTTTTAGTGGCATGGCTCAAGCAGAGCTCTGCTTTATTTGCTGACACCTGATACCCTTTTTCCTGTAGAGACTGTAAGAGAGCTTTCGTCCCCCACAAACATGACTCATAGTCCTCAGCGGCTACTAGCAAGTTATCAACGTACTGTAACAGGGTAACTCCTGGGTTGGAGGTTCTGTACTCATGTAAATATTCATGTAGGGCCTCGCTGACGATAGTGGGAGAATTCTTGAACCCTTGGGGAGCTGTCAAGAACCCTTGTCCAGGTGATCTGGCCTTGGAATCCTTCCTGTGAGTCAGACCACTGAAAAGCAAAAAAGGGAGAATTCCTTTGCTAAAGACGTGCAGAAAAAATGCATCCTTGAGCTCTAAGACAGTATACCCAGTTCTTTTGGGGCCCCGAAAGGAGAGTAAGGTATAGGGGTTAGGCACCATTGTGTGGATATCATCAACCCATTTATTAACTTCCTGCAAGTCCTGGACGGGTCAGTACTCCCCAGTCTCGGCCTTTTTGACGGGCAGCAAAGGTGTGTTCCATGGAGATTTGTAAAGAACGAGGATGCCCTCTCCTTGGAGGTGGTTAATGTGTTTTTTGATCCCTTCCTTTGCTTCCCGGGGAAGGGGGGTAATGCCAAACGTGAACAGCCATAGGTGTCATTTTTAATTTTACCACCACTGGAGGTTGTTCCTTGGCCATCCAGGGGGCTTCCCTTCTGCCCACACCTCGGGAAACTGTTCCTGTAGGATTTGGAGAAGGCGCCCCCCCCCCTTTGTTTCCTCTGGTTTTGAGACTGGCTCATAAAGGAAGTATTCATCTACTCCTGCCATAAGCACTTGTACAGAGGGTTGTCTCAAGGTTACAGTCATGCCTCCTTCCTAGAACTGAATGCCAGTTCTTAACTTGTGGAGGAGATCTCTTCCTATCAAGTTATATGGGGCATTAGGGAAGACCAAAAATTGATGTTCAACTTTTCCCTAGGCCAAATTTAAAGTCCTTTCAGTTGTCCATTTATTTATTTCTGTGCCATTTGCACTTGTACCCAGACTTCCTCTCCAAGTAGTGTTCCAATAGGTTTAAGTAATGATGAAAATTGGGCTCCCTTGTCCACCAAAAAATAAACTGATTTTCCCTCCAATTCAATTTTTTCCCAAGGTTCAGGGAGGGGATCTGAACCATAACCCCTTCAATCTCTGGTGGCAAGCATTGCTGTCTTCCTTTTGGGGCACTCCCTGGCCCAATGTCCTCTTTCCTTACAATAAGTACACTGATATGAATCTAAGTCTTCCCGTCTGCCTTCTCTGTGCTTAGGCTTTTCCTTCCATTTACTATCCCCTACCCATCTCCTCTATGCCTCATGTAATGCCAAACCCTTAACCAGTTTTTTTTTTTTCTTCCTCCCGTGCATCCCTTTTGTTACACACCCTTTCTGCTATTCCCACTAACTCAGTCAGATTCTTCCGTTCAATTCCTTCAGTTTTCTGAAGTTCCCTATATCTGGGGTGACTGACTGACAAAGCAAGATCGTCTTAGTGAGCAATCATGCTACTTCCCTGAAGTTTACCTCAAGTTGTCTAGCTTACATAAACAAACATTTAAAGACAATCAAATCTAGAATTTAACATCCATAAAGGTGTGTTATTAAAACATAAATTTTCTCTCTAAAATAACCCTCGTTTTTAGAGATAGCCAGATCAGGACTAATTTATTTGAAAAACAAGTCCAGTTTTAACAAGCTTGGCCTAATTGTTTACATAAGCTCAGCAAGAACAGTGAGGGAACATATAAATCTTTTATAATCTGCTCTGCTGGAACTTCTCTAGGTTTAACTTAGGAATCTCTAGGTTGAACTTATGATAGCCTCTCCATGCCAGAAGCCAAGCTACATACTTGCCATCAGACATGCCTGCCATACCTGTTGATTTGGGTGAATTCCTATTCCTGAGGCCCGCAAGGAATCCTGAGGTTGCTGTACTTGCCAGGAAATAACATCCTCTACTCACCTGGTGAGGCCACTGGGAACACTGTAAGCAAGGTATCAGGCCAACAGTTCCAAAGGGCTTAATGGTTCCAGGTTTTATAAAGTCAACCTTAGTTCCTTTAAGGTGTATAGTCATATCTGAGTCTTTTCTAATATGGCATTCCAGTCAAAGCCATGGTAAAATAAAATAACCAGTGTTTGCAATGGTGTCCTGTTACAAGAAGAACGGATTCTTATTGAACTTATGTAAATGACTGATTGCCATGGAAGAATGAATACTTGCTGAGGCCTTTTGATTTCAGAGGGTTCAGATAGTGAGAAAAAGTTGAATACCTTGATTTGGTTACAAGTGACTACATTTTATCTCTGTAGGTTATAGATAACTTAAGAATAAGTTTCCCTGGGGAGGAGTCAAGATGGAAGAGAAGTAGCAGGCTGAGACTATTCAGCTAACAGGAGATCAGCTAGATAGCTTATCTAAAGATTGCATACACCTGCAAATCCATCAGCAGATCGAAGAGAAGAGGAACAGCAATTCTGGAAACAGAAAAACAACCACTTTCTGAAAGGTAGGACTGGCAGAGACGTGAATCCAAAGCGACGGGAAGATAGACCCCGGTGGGGAGGGGCTGGCTCCCGGCAAGTGGCGGAGCAACGGAGCACAAAATCAGGACTTTTAAAAGTCTGCTCCGCTGAGGGACATCACTCCAGAGGCTAAATCAGGACGAAGCCCAAGCGAGGTCAGCGTGGCTTCAGGTTCCGCAGGGTCACAGAAGGGTCAGGGGTGTCTGAGTGTCGCAGAGCTTGCGGGTATTGGAACTGGAAAGCTGGCTACAGAGACAGAGCCGACAGTAAGCTCACAGCTTGGTGTTACCTTGAACCAGCCACAGGCTCGGTGAGCTCAGAGCGTGGCAGGAGGTCAGGCAGACGGGAGTAACTGGGCGCTGTTCTCTGAGGGAGACTGAAGAGTGGGGCCCCGGGCTCTAGGCTCCTCTGGTCCAGAGACCAGGAGGCCGCCATTTGTATTCCCGTCCTGCGGAACTCCACGGAAAGCACTCAGGGAACAAAAGCTCCCAAAAGCAAACCCGAGCGGATTACTCAGCCCGGCTCCTGGTAAGGGCGGTGCAATTCTGCCTGGGACAAAGACACATGAGAATCACTACACCAGGCCCCTACCCCAGAAGATCAACAAGAAATCCAGCCAAGACCAAGTTCACGGACCAAGGAGTGTGGTTTCAATACCAAGGAGAGCAGCAGAATTCCAGAGGAGGAGAAAGCAAAGCATGGAACTCATGGCTTTCTCTTGCATTTATTTAATTTTTTTCATTTTCATTGTTTTTTTCCTCGCCTTCTGTTAAATTTTTTTTAACTTTTACCCTTTTCTTTTTTAACGTTTTTTTAACTAGTTTATCTAATATATATATATATATATATATTTTCTTTTTTATATTTTTTTTATTTGTTTTCTTTTTTTAAAATTCTTTTCTTTTTTTTCCTTTTTTTGTTCTTCTTCCTTTTTGAACCTCTTTTTAATCCCCTTTCTCCCCCCTCACAATTTGGGATCTCTTCTGATTTGGTTAAAGCATATTTTCCTGGGGTTGTTGCCACCCTTTTAGTATTTTACTTGCTCCTTCATATACTCTTATCTGGACAAAATGACAAGACGGAAAAATTCAATGCAAAATAAAGAACAAGAGGCAGTACAGAAGGGTAGGGACCTAATCAATACAGACATTGGTAATATGTCAGATCTAGAGTTCAGAATGAAAATTCTCAAGGTTCTAGCTGGGCTCGAAAAAGGCATGGAAGATATTAGAGAAACCCTCTCTGGAGATATAAAAGCCCTTTCTGGAGAAATAAAAGAACTAAAATCTAACCAAGTTGAAATAAAAAAAGCTATTAATGAGGTGCAATCAAAAATGGAGGCTCTCACTGCTAGGATAAATGAGGCAGAAGAAAGAATTAGTGATATAGAAGACCAAATGACAGAGAATAAAGAAGCTGCGCAAAAGAGGGACAAACAGCTACTGGACCATGAGGGGAGAATTCGAGAGATAAGTGACACCATAAGACTAAACAACATTAGAGTAATTGGGATTCCAGAAGAAGAAGAAAGAGAGAGGGGAGCAGAAGGTATACTGGAGAGAATTATTGGGGAGAATTTCCCCAATATGGCAAAGGGAAGGAGCATCAAAATTCAGGAGGTTCAGAGAATGCCCCTCAAAATCAATAAGAATAGGCCCACACCCCGTCACCTAATAGTAAAATTTACAAGACTCAGTGACAAAGAGAAAATCCTAAAAGCAGCCCGGGAAAAGAATTCTGTAACATACAATGGTAAAAGTAGTAGATTGACAGCTGACTTATCCACAGAGACCTGGCAGGCCAGAAAGGGCTGGCATGATATTTTCAGAGCACTAAATGAGTAAAACATGAAGCCAAGAATACTATATTCAGCTTGGCTATCATTGAAAATAGAAGAAGAGATTAAAAACTTCCAGGACAAACAAAAACTGAAAGAATTTGCAAACACCAAACCAGCTCTACAGGAAATATTGAAAGGGGTCCTCTAAGCAAAGAGAGAGCCTACAAGTGGTAGATCAGAAAGGAACAGAGACCATATACAGTAACAGGCAAAACAATGGCACTAAATTCACATCTCTCAATAGTTACCCTGAATGTTACTGGCCTAAATGCCCCTGTCAAAAGACACAGGGTATCAGAATGGTTAAAAAAAAACAAAACCCATCTATATGTTGCATCCAAGAAACTCATTTTAAGCCCGAAGACACCTCCAAATTTAAAGTGAGGGGGTGGAAAAGAATTTCCCATGCTAATAGACATCAGAAGAAAGCAGGAGTGGCAATCCTTATATCAGATCAATTATATTTTAAGCCAAAGACTATAATAAGAGATGAGGAAGGACACTATATCATACTCAAAGGGTATGTGCAACAAGAAGATCTAACAATTTTAAATATCTATGCCCCGAACGTGGGAGCAGCCAACTATATAAACCAATTAATAACAAAATCAAAGAAACACATCAACAATAATACAATAATACTAGGGGACTTTAACACTTCCCTCACTGAAATGGACAGATCATCCAGGCAAAATATCAGCAAGGAAATAACGGCCTTAAACGACACACTGGACCAGATGGACATCACAGATATATTCAGAACATTTCATCCCAAAGCAACAGAATACACATTCTTCTCTAGTGCACATGGAACATTCTCCAGAATAGATCACATCCTCGGTCCTAAATCAGGACTCAACCGGTATCAAAAGATCGGGATCATTCCCTGCATATTTTCAGACCACAATGCTCTAAAGCTAGA
>NC_081568.1:155220033-155268806 GCF_022355385.1 Mustela nigripes | reverse complement strand
TGGATCAAGAAGATGTGGTATATATACACAATGGAGTACTATGCAGCTATCAAAAGAAATGAAATCTTGTGCGACAACATGGATGGAACTAGAGAGTATCATGCTTAACAAAATAACTCAAACAGAGAAAGACAACTCTCATATGATCTCCCTGATATGAGGAAGTTGTGATGCAGCATAGGAGCTTAAGTGGGTAGAAGAAGAATCAATGAAACAAGATGGAATTGGGAGGGAGACAAATCATAAGTGACTCTTAATCTCACAAAACAAACTGAGGGTTGCTGGGGGGAGGGGTGTTGGGGGAAGGGGGTGAGATTGTGGACATTGGGGAGGGTCTGTGCTTTGATGAGTGCTGTGAAGTGTGTAAACCTGGTGATTCACAGACCTGTACCCCTGGGGATAAAAATATATGTTTATAAAAAATAAAAAAAATAAAAAATTAGTTTCCCTATTCTGGAAAAGCAAACATAAGACAAAACATCAAGAGATACAACATTACAATCTTTCAGTTCACCTAGTCCCATGTTAATAATTCTGGTTTAGTCTGAATGCAGCTTTTACTTCTCTAAATTCTTACCCATTTCAGTTCCAAAATTTCAACATATCTAAGACCTGTATTTGTCCTGAAAGTCTCCAATATGAATTTTCGTTGAGACGGAATTTATCTTGCAAGAGATTTAAAACAATTACAAATGACAAAAACTCAGAACAGATATGGTAAAGAGCTGGTGAGATGAGGATTTACAATGTAACTGGCAAGAAAATCAGGTTACTCCTGTGACATGTAACATTTCCATAATCACAATACCAAGTGGTGATCTGTCAACATATTAAAAGGTTAGGAAATGCATGGCATTTTCCCAAATGTATCCCAAGGTTGATAATTAGTTTAAATCCTCTCAACAATTGATAAAACCTTAGAAAGTTTTAAAACATATGCCTAAATATAATTAGGGATGTTAAACACCTGATAAGACAAAACATAGAAACTATATTCTGGACAGGCAAAGAGAAAACCATAACGGATCAATTAAATCAAGAAAACTGTGTCTTTTTAAACAGAGAGAAAACCAGCTTTTCTATTCCAGTGTCTCTCTTTTTTTTTTTTAAGTAAGCAGATAATGAGTTTACTATGTTTCCTTCCCATCATGAATGATGTTTCAGACAAAGGGAGGGGGATCTTTCAGATGCTGTCCTGCTCACGTCCCTTGTGGGAACTTAAGAGCATCTTAGCTAAGGTCTGTACGTATAAACCCAGGAACAGGACACTCTGTGGAGTAGATGACCGTTATGCCATATGACACTCCAGGAGACTCAGGGTGCAGCCCACTCAGACTCCGTAGTGGAAGTGGAGCCATACAGACACATTCACACAGTCAGGCACTGTTCAGATTCAAACTTTTACATATCTCCTACTTTTTTCATACAGAGTTGCTTTTCTCATTTCCATCAGTCTTAATTACACTTAACAGAATTTTGTACTCTTAGAAATAACTGAACCTCTAATGAAGACTGAATATAAACCAATTGTGAATTAGTACAACAGAATTCTTTAGATGGCAAATTTATCAATCAGTAAAGCACAGAACGTGTTCACCACCAGATTACAAAAGCACAAACCCAGTTCCAGCAGCCAACGCTCTAGCTTTTTATCCCATTTGGTTAAGACCTACATGTCCAACAAATTTAATTCCATTTGTCATTCAAGCAACCCTTCAGAGTTTCAGATTACAAAGACTTCAGAAGCCAGTTTAACAATTACCCATTAAAACCTTCAGACAGACAAATAACCATCTCCACGTCAGATATCTTGCTCTCCGGCCAGCAAGGGGGGAGGAGCTATGCAGTCCACGTTGGGCCAGAAAAGGCAAGTAATTCCCCAAACCAAAGGGAGTTTCTGCAGACTGCTTGGGAATATTCTTTAAAGTCTCTGTCTCAAGGTCAGTTCATCCCACAGTGCCAGTTCTGCTTCCCAAAAGTGGCCCACTAGGCACTACATTCCATGCCCGGCTCCAATGAGCCAGCATTGGGCACCTTAACCTGGCATTCAACTAACCCCAGCTGACTCCAGACTTAGCCCCTAACCCACAAAATGAGTGAGCGAGAATCCTTACATCTATTATGAAGAACAGAGAGATGAAGTCAGAGTCCCCTTACTCTCTGCTTGCCCCATTCCTTCGATCATAACAAGCAACAATATAGGCAACAAAAGGACCAGGCAAAGACAACCACAGGCCCAAGGATTATTACTCATAACCTTCCACTGGTGGGGGCTTTATCCCCCCGACCACCTAGGGGTACTCGAACCCCTCAACCGCCCAGGGGGAATCAAACCCCCAAACCACCCAGGGGGACTCAAACCCCCCAATTGTCTAGGGGGACTCAAAGCCCCCGACCACCCACGGGGACTCAAACCCCTTGACCATCTAGTGGGACTTGAAACCTCTGGCCTTCTATGGGGATTCGAACCCCCAAACATCCTAGGAAGATTCGAACTCCTCGGCAGGCCCCTAACTGACTTGGGGACTCAAACACCCCAGTGACAACTTACGGGGACTCGAAATCCCCGACTGCCGGGGGACTCGAACCCCCCCCCCCAGTTGATCTACCAACACAGGGATGGGCCATCCCTGCATCCACTCCAGCCCTGGGGGACACAGCTGCATCCATCTTCTCCCTGGTGGGCCATACTCTGGAGCACTAACCAGACAGACAGATTGGATCCCATGATCTTACTTCTGGAGGCTTTTCCCCAAAATTTCAATGCTGTCTCAGTTCTCGTCGTTTGAATCTGGGTGCCCCCTCCAATGTTAGGGTCTGTAATCAAAGGAGGGAGACTGATACAAAATGAAGGTCAACAAAGTTTTATTTCACGCCAGCATTGAGAATCAAACTGACTGGCCAGGGCAGTCTCTAGCAAAGAGGCGACCCCTCCCAGCCTCAGAGACTAACTTTTAGAGAGGTATTTAGCCGAGCTATACACACGTGGCCAATGAGATTGTAACACACCGAGAACACTGCGCAGTAATGCTAAATCACCACACACAGAAAAAAAAAAAAAAAGTGCTAGGCAACACACGAGTGCCCAATTGTATTTCAATTTACCCTAGTAGGTATATGCGTGCCCCACTGATTGGATGTCTTCACCTGGCCTGAACCGCCCTTGTATCTAAGCTTTGCAAGTAAGTTCCTCTGGAAAGGGCAGTGTCAATCTAAGTTTACTGCATAGGGTCAAACTAAGTTCACTACATAAACACAAAATGACTCCCTGTGGCAAACCAGACCCTTACAGGGGAACCTTAAG
Organism: Mustela nigripes; assembly: GCF_022355385.1. NCBI lineage: Eukaryota > Metazoa > Chordata > Mammalia > Carnivora > Mustelidae > Mustela > Mustela nigripes. The sequence continues at coordinate 155,265,502 of NC_081568.1, read as the reverse complement.
CACCAGAGAGAACGCCTTCTTCCAGATGGCAGGAACCTGTCTGTTGAGAATGGTGTCCAACACTCAGAGTGGGAGCCAGCTGCATGGCCAATGAGACCACACCCAATCCTGAGGGCAGCCCTGGGCACAAACAGGCATTGTGACCCTCAGCCTGAGCATGCTTTCAAACAAGCCCTCTCAGTTGCACCACCAGGATCCTGCATTGCAGGCCCGGTATGCCCCAGGCCCAAATCATAACACTTCGTGGGATTTTCCAGGCGCCCAGCCCCAGAGCCTGTCTCTGGAATGGATGTTTTGGGGCATGCTTAAGATGGAAAACAGCACTCTTCCCTTCCCTGAAAACGCCACCAAACTATGGGGAGCCGCCAGGATCCTTAGAGAGGAAAAAATCTCCCATGGACCCATGAGAACACACATGCATTCCAGGGCCATCCTAGACACACAATCCCGATAGAAAAGTCTGTGCTACCACCTTCCAGTCGCCATAATTACATTTCCTGATGAGCTGCCCTTCAGGTTTATGCATTGGACCTGCCTTCACCTCACCACAATAACCTGATCTGGATTTGCAGACTTCGCTCCCAAAACTATGTCATCCAGAATGGGGTCTCTGGAGCCAGAGCACAGGACTGTGCCTGCCACCCCCAAGGAAACTGTTCCCATCACAGTTGCCCAAACTCTCTAGATTAGGATAAACCTGAAGGGCCCCTGAGCTCACCCCAATATGGGAGGTAGCTCTGGATGCAAAAGCCCAGTCTGAAGCACCCTGATCACCTCCATCCAGGCAGACCATAAATCAATGGTCCTGAGTCAGAAGATTGAAACTGAAATGCCCCTAGGACCTCACTGGTACCCTAGATTAGGTTTTCAGGCATCTGTCCTAGAGGCCTGTTCTGGAAAACCAACTTATAATGCAACATGTGTTCCCTGAGCCAAACAACAGAATTTCTCCTGTCACCAGAAGAAAGCCATGCTCTTGGACCTGTGTCAAACACTCAGGGTGGTAGAATCCTGCATGGCCCCTTAGCGACCAGCACATTCTAAGATCTCCCTGGTAACAAATTAGCATTGAGACCGATCTGCAAGAGATTCCATGTCAAATCAAGGCCTTGATACTTCGCGCCCTAGCACCAGAACGAACTTGCCATGTTCCACAGCTGCAATGGTCATTGGAGGTGTCCTTTCCACACATCCTTGTGGAAGTGCTCTGCTACCCAAACTTTCCACTTGGAGGACACTGGAGAAAACAAACCAGACTCCACCTGTCCAGTAGATTGAAAACCTCCTGTTTGGAGCATCTTCCAAGCCCCAGCGAGTGAAATCCTCCATGGCCTCTTGATGCCATCCCTCCATTTGTTGGTCATCATAGACACTAACTCCAGTGTGAGCAAAACTCTGACATCGTCCTTACTCAGGTGATGAATATCTCGAATAAGCTGCTGCACAGTAGAACTGCCTTCTGCTTGGCACTGGGTTTACAATTCCATTCTCACCTCCATGGACAGAAATCCCTCTTGGTAGAGAATCCTCAAGCCAAATTGCAACATTCTGCTTTCCCCATAGAAAGAAGAAGTGCCTTGTGAGTCTGCCCAGAAATGCCAAATGTGGATAAATCTGCTCGGCCAATGAGGGATTTATAGACTGTCTCGATTTACAGGTTACCCTGGCCACTAGTGGTGTGTCTGACAGAGCCTGAGCACCAAACTCGTGTCAGTTACCCAGAGTGAGGGCACCATATCCGGTATGTGGGACCAGCCATGGCCCAAGTCCATCAACTCTACACATCCTTGGTATTCAGGTACCTGGCCCCAGGCCTTTGCTGGAATTGCTGCCAATGGGGGAACCTGAAGCACAAGAGAGAACTTCCCAATTGCAGGAAACCTGGATGTTGGGATGGGTGTCCAACCCTCAAATTGACAGCCAGTTACATGGCCAATGAGACCATGTACATTCCTAAGGGCCAGCCTTTGAACAGGCATTGTAACCCTCAGCCAGAGTATGCTTTCAAACAAGCCCTCTCAGTTGCACCACCAGTTTCCTGAATTGCAGGCCTGGGATGCCCCTAGGCCAGAATCCTAACCATTCCTGGGATTTTCCAGGCATGCAGACCCAGAGCCCGTTTCTGGAATCCCTGTTTTGGGGCATGACTAAGATGGAAAACAGCACTCTTGCCTTCCCCAAAAAAGCCACCAAAGTATTGGGAGAAGAGGGGATCCTTAGAGAGGAAAAATTTCCCATGGACCCATGAGACCACACCATCATTCCAAGGCCATTCTGGTCGCACAATCCAGATATAAAAGCCTGGGCTACCGCCTTCCTGTCACCTTAATTACAGTTCTTGACGAGCTGCCCTCCAGGTCTATGCATTGGGCGTGAGATCACCTCGCCACTAACCCTAACCCGAGTTTGTGTTTGCAGACTTCTCTCCCAAAACCTTGGCTCACATGCCTTCCAGGATGGGGTCTCTGTAGCCACACCACAGAACTGGGTTTTCCATCCCCAAGGAATTTTTGCCAGTCACAGTTGCACAAACCCACCAGATTAGGAGAAATCTGTAAAGACCCTGAGACACCTCCAATATTGGAGGCCATTCTGGAAGCGAATGCACAGTCTGAAACACCCTGATCAGCTAAATCCAGACAAACACCCAAGTCAATGGGCCTGAGGCAGAAGATTGTACCAGACATGCCCCTAGGACCTCATTGGAACCCTAGAATAGGTTTTCAGACATCTGTTCTCCAAGGCATATTCTGGAATACCACCTTATAATGCAACGTTTGGTCCCTGAGCCACACACAGAACTTGTCCTTTCCCCAGAATGAAACCGTGCATTCGACCTATGCCAAACCCTCAGGGTAGGAGAATCCTGCAGGGCACCTTAGCCACCAGAGCTCCCTGGTAACAAGCCAGCGTTGTGGCCCACCTGTAATAGATGCCCTGTCAATTTAAAGCCGTAGCACTTCGCCCAGAACCACCAGAATGAACCTGCCATTTTCCTCAGCTTCAATGGTCAATGGAGGTGTGTTTTCCAGGCATCCATGCGGGAGAGATTTGCTACCCAAACTTTCCACATGGGGGACACTGGAGCAATCAAACCAGACGCCCCCTGTCTGGTAGAAGGAAACCTTGCTATTTGGAGCATCTCACAAGCCTCAGCATGGGAAATCCTCCAAGCCTTCTTGACGCAACCCCTCCACTCGTCGGCCATCATAGACCCAAACTCCAGTGTGAGCAAGCATCTGACATCTGCCCTTACTCAGGTAATGGATATCTTGAATCCATCACTGCACATTGGAACTGCCTTTTGCTTGGCATTGAATTGAACCATAGCTTGTGTTTACAATTCCATCCTCATTCTACTGGTCCTGAAGTCCTCTTGATAGGGAATTCTGGAGCCACAACACAGCACTCTGCCTTCCCTATAGAAAGAAGAAGTGCCTGGTGAGACTGGCCAAAAAACCCACATGAGTATCATTTGCTCAGCCCTCACATATCCCCGATTTATAGGCTGCTCTGGCCACTAACGCTGTGTCTGACAGAGCCTGAGCCCCGACCTCATGTCAGCCACCCAGAGAGCAGGACACATATCCAGCATGTGAGACTGGCAATGGCCCAGTCTGTCCTCACTACCCATCCTTATTATTCGGGCATCTGTCTCCAGACCTTTGCTGGAATCCCTGCCAATGGGGGAACCTGAAGCCCAAGAAAGAACTGCCCCTTCCCCATGGCAGGAAACCTAGCTGTTGGGATGGGTGTCCAACCCTCAGAGAGGGAGCCAGCTGCATAGGCAATGAGACCATTCCCACCTCTGAAGGGTGTCCTTGGAACAAACAGGCATTGTGACCCTCAGCCTCAGCTGAGCCCTCTCAGTTGCACCACCAGCATCCTTCATTGCAGGACTGGTAGGTCCGTAGGCCACAATCCCAACCCTTGGTGGGAATTTCTTGGTCCCCAGACCCAGAGCCTGTCTTTGGTATCCCTGTTTTTGGGCACCCCTAATATGGAAAACAGCACTCTTCCCTTACCCAAAAAATCCACCAAACTATGGGGATCCGCCAGGATCCTTAGAGAGGAAAATATCCCATGGACCCATGAGACCACAGCTGCATTCCGAGGCCAACTTGGACACACAATGCCGATAGAAAAGGCTATGCTAGTGCCATTGGGTCATCCTAATTATAGTTCCTGATGAGCTGCCCTCCAGGTCGACACATTGGACTGCGATCACTGTGCCACTAAGCCTAAACCTAGTTTTCATTTGCAGACTTCTCTCCCAAAACCATGCCTCACATGTCCTCCAGGATTGGGTCCCTGGAGCCACACCACAGGACTGTGCCTGCCAACCCCAAGGAAACTTTTCCCATCATATTTGATCAAACCCTCCAGATTAGGAGAAACCTCAAAAGCCCCTGATCCCACACCAATATAGGAAGTCGCTCTGGATGCAAACACAAAGTCTGAAACACCATGATCACCTACATCCAGGCAGACACCCAAGTCAATGATCCTGAGTCGGAAAATTGAACCTGATATGCCCCTAGGACACACTTGGAACCCTAGATTAGGCTTCAGGCATCTGTCCTCAGAGGCCTATTCTGGAATACCAAGTAAGGATACAACATGTGGACCCTGACCCACACAACAGTACATCTCCTGTCCCAAGAAGGAAACTATGCCCTTCGACCTGTACCAAACCTTCAGGGTAGGAATATCCTGCATGACACCTTAGCCACCAGCACATTCTAAGAACTCCATGGTAACAAACCATCATTGGGACCCATCTGTAAGAGATTCCATGTCAAATCAAGGCCTTGGCAATTGGCCACAGAGCTACCAGAACTAATCTGTCATGTTCATCAGCTGCAATGTTCATTGGACGTGTGCTTTACAGGTATCCATGGGGGAGAGCTCTGCTACCCAAACTTTCCACCTGAGGGACCCCAGAGCAAACAAACCAGACCCACCTGTCCAGTAGAAGGAAGTCTTGTTGTTTGGAGCATCTCTCAATCCTAAGCATGGGAAATCCTCCATGGCCTCTGGAAGCTACCCCTCCATTTGTCAACCATCATAGACACAAATTCCAGTGTGAGCAAACATATGACATCTGCCCTTACTCAGGTGCTGGATATCTCGAATAAGCTGCTGCACATTGTAACAGCCTTCTGCTTGGTACTGAATTTAACCATAACTGGTGTTTACAATTCCATCCTCACCCTACTCATCCCCAAGCCCTCTTCATAGGGAATTCTGGAGCCACAACACAGCACTCTGCCTTCCCCATAGAAAGAAGAAATGCCTGGTGTGACTGCCGAAAAACCCCACATGAGGATCATATGCTCAGCCCTCGAGGATCCCCGATTTATAGGCAGCCCTCGGCACTAGTGCTGTGTCTGACAGAGCCTGACACCCAACCTCATGTTAGCCACCCAGAAAGCGGGGACCATATCCAGCATGTGAGACTGGTCATGACCCAATCCATCCTCTCTCCGCATCCTTGGTATTCAGGCATCTCACACCAGACCTTTGCTGGAATCCCTTCCAATGGGGGAACCAGAAGTCCAATAGAGAACTGCTCCTTCCCCAAGGCAGGAAACCCAGCTTTTGGGATTGTTGTCCAACCCTCATAGAGGGAGCCAGCTGCATGGGCAATGAGGCCATGCCGACTTCTGAGGGGTGCTCTAAGAACAAACAGGCATTGTGACCCTCAGCCTGAGCATGCTTTCAAAGAAACCCTCTCTATTGCACCACCAGGATCCCACATTGCAGGCCCGGTACACCCCTAGGCCCATATCCTAACCCTTGGTGGGAATTTCTTGGTGCACAAACCCAGAGCCCGTCTCTGGAATCCCTGTTTTGTGGCACCCCAAGATGGAAAATATCACTCTTCCTTTCCCCGAAAAAGCCACCAAACTATTGGGAGCCACCAGGATCCTTAGAGAGGAAAAATCTCCCATGGACCCATGAGACCACACCTCTAGTCCGAGGTCATCCTGGACACACAATGCCGATAGAAAAGGCTATACTACCATCACTGAGTCACCCTAGTTACTGTTACTGACGATCTGCCCTCCAGTTCGACACATTGGGCTGCGATCACCGGGCCACTAAGCCTAAACCTAGTTTTCGTTTGCAGACTTCTCTCCCAAAACCATGCCTCACATGTCCTCCAGGATGGGGTCTCTGGAGCCACACCACAGGACTGTGCCTCCCATCCCAAGGAAACTTTGCCCATCACATTTGCCCAAACCCTGCAGATTAGGAGAAACCTCCAAGGCCCCTGATCCCACCACAATATTGGAAGTGGCTCTGGATGCAAATGCAGAGTCTGAAACACCCTGATCACCTACATCCAGGAAGACAACAAAGTCAATGATCCTGAGTCAGAAAATTGAACCCGACATGCCCCTAGGACATCAATGGAACCCAAGAATAGGTTTTCAGGCATCTGTCCTCATATGGCTGTTCTCTGAAACCAACTTATGATACAACATCTGTTCCCTGAGTCACACAACAGAACATCTCCTGTCCCTAGAAGGAAATTATCCCCATTCCAATATCTCCATGGACCCAAACCCACATTAGGACCCATCCGCAAGGGAGTCCATTTCAACTCAGACCACTCTGTTGCTCCCCCTGAGCCAGCAGATCGAAACTGTCTTATTACTAGGAGACAATTGGAATGCAAGGCGGGCTGCCCAGGCATCCGTCCTTAGAACTGTGCTCTGGAGTCCTTCCATATAGGACATCCTGGAGCACTCCAAAAGGTCTCAATTGTCCCACGGAAGGAATCCTTGCGGTTTGGAGCATCTCACAAGTCCCATCGTGGGAAAAATTCCATGTCCTCATGATGCTCCCCCCCATGAAGGGGCCATCATGGACAGAAACACCATACTGAGCCAACCACCTGATCCTCACCCTGACTTCAGATGCATGGGATCTCAATTCAGCTCTGCAGGGGGTGCTTTCCATACCCTCGCCCCGAAACCTAAGCCTAGCTTATGTTCTCAGACTTCTGTCCTCACACTCCTGGCCCTCATGTGCTCTAGTTTGACAGTACTGGAACCACAATGCAGCTCTCTTCCTGCTCTCCAGAAGAAAAATGTTACCCTCTGGGGCTACCCAGAAACACCAAATGACTATCAATCTGTACGCCACTAGACTCTACCTCAATTATATAGTCTATCCCTGGGCACAGCCTGAGCCTGGAACTCCCAACCGACACCCAGACAGCTGGCCGCACACTGAGTACATTAGACCCGCCATGGCCTTACGTCCTCATTTCTTCCCAACCTCGTTTTTCAGGCTGCGGAACCTAGAACTTATCTCCAATCATTGCTCAGGGGTGAATGTGATGCAGAAATCAGAACTCATCCTTCCCCATGGCAAGAAATACTGTGGATGTCATGTTGTCCAACATTTAGTGTAGGAGAAACTACCATGGCCCGTGAGGCCCCGCCCATGCTTGGGGACAGCGTCTGGCACAAACACGCATTGTGACCCTCAGCGTGAGCCCTGTTCTCAGGTAAAGCCTCTCAGTGGCTGGACCAAGAGCCTGCTTATGGGACTTGTCGTGCCCTTAGGCCCCATCATTAACTGGAGCTCGGGCTGTCAAGTCGCCCCTTCCCAGGCTCTGTTTCAGAATCCCACTTTGGTGAAACAACAAAGGTAAAAACCAAAACCAAAACCAAAACAAAACAAAACAAAAACAAAACAAAAAAAACGCATCCCACAAAATGCGACCAAACTCTTGGGTTCCGACCAAATCCCTACAGAGGAACACTCGTCCATGGTCCTAGAGGTCACCCTGACATTCCATGGCCATCGTTGACACAGAATCCAGAGGCAAAAGCCTGAGCAAGCACCTCACACTCGCCATTTGTTCATATCCCGAAGAGTTCTTCTCACGGTCTGTAGTTCGGGCCTGCCATACCTACGTCCCCAAACCTTAGCCGAGTTTGTGTTTTCAGACTTCTGTCCCCACAGCCCTGACCAAAAACCCTCCATGCTGGGGCCCCTGTTGCCACAACTCAGGACTGTGCCTGTCCTCTTCAAGGGAATTCTGCCCATTCTATTGGCAGCAAACGTACAAATTAGGAGAAACCTCCTGTGTCCCCGAGGCCATCCCAATACTGTAGGCAGCCCAGGATAAACAGGGGTGATCTGACACCAGCTGAGCAACAGCCTCCACTCAGAACCATAGACAGATGTCCACAGAGAAGAAGACTGAACCCGACAGGACGCTAGGCTGTAATAGGATCCATTGCTTTGTTTTCCAGGCATCTTTCTTCAGAGGCCTGGTTTTCAATACCAGCATATGGGGGTTTCCTGAGGCACCGTCAGAGCAAATCTTGTCTCTACATGGGAAACTTGCGCTTTGGAGCTGTGTCAAACCCTCCAGTTAGGAGAATCCTTCAGGGCCTCGGTGCCACCACTCCATTCCAAAGTCTGCATGGACACATACCGACATTAAGACCCATTTGCAGGACAGTCCATTTCAACCCAACCCCCTCACTTTCTCTACAAGAGCCAACCAATCGAACCTGTCTAGTCACTAGGAGACAATTGGAATGCGAGGCGGGCTGCCCAGGCATACATCCTTAGAACTGAGCTCTGGAGTCATTCCGTATGGGGCGTCCTGGATCCCTCCAACAGGTTTCAATTGTCCTACAGAAGGAAAACTGGCAGTTTGGAGCATCTCAAAACTCCCATTGAAAGAAAAACTCCATGGCCTCGTGTTGACTCATCCCCTTCATGAAAGGGACATCATGGACAGAAACACCAAACTGAGCCAACGTCTGATCCTCGGCCTGAGTTCAGATGCACGGGATCTCGATTCAGCTCTGCAGAGTGTGCCTGCCGTGCCCTCGCCCTGAAACCTAAGCCTCTCTTGTGTTCTCAGACTTCCAACTTTACACTCCTGACCATAAGCCCTCCAGTTTGGGAATTCCAGAGCCACAGGGCAGCACTCTGCCCGCCCTCCAGAAGAAAACTGTTGCTCTATGGGGCTACCCAGAAACCGCAAATGATTATTAACCTGCATGCCACTCGACTGTATCCCATTTATAGAGCCTACTTTGGGCACTAGTACCCTGTCTGACACAGCCTGAGCCCGACACTCCCGATCGACACCCAGGGAGATGGCTGCACACTGAGCACATAGGACTCACCAAGGCCTTAGGTCATCATCTCTTCCCAAACTAGCCTTCAGGCTTCAGAACCTAGACCTTAACTCCAATCAAGGCCCAGGGGTGTATGTGATGTAGAAATCAGAACTCATCCTTCCCCATGGCAAGAAACCTTGTGGTTGGCATGTTATCCACCATTCAGTGTGGGAGAAACCAGCATGACCCATGAGGACCCGCACATGCTTGAGTGCCACGAGGGTACAAACACGCTTTGGGACCCTCAGCGTGAGGCCTGTCCTCAAGTAAGGCCTTTCTGTGGCTGGACCAAGAGTTGGAATATTCTACTTGCCATCTCCCTAGGCCCCAATATTTAACCAGAGGTCGAATTGTCCAGTCGCACCTCACCAGGGCTCTGCTCTGGAATCCCTCTTTTGGTGGGACACCTCAGGTAACAAAACAGAAATTATTCATCCCATTCCACAGGCTGTCCCAAAACTTTTGGGAACAGACCAAATCCACAGAGAGGGAGCCTCGTACATGGACCATGAGGCCTCCCTGACAATCCACGGCCATCATTGAGCACACTGAGCATATCAAACCCAACATGGCATTAGGTCATCATCTCTTCCCAACCTCGGTTTTCAGACTTCAAAACCTAGACCTTATCTCCAATCACTGCCCAGGGGTGAATGAGATGCGAAATCAGAACTACTACTTCCCCATGGCAAGAATACATGTGGTTGGCATATTGTCCAACGTTCAGTGTAGGAGAAAGCAGGGTTCGCCATGAGTCCACACCATGAGGGCATAAACACGCATTGTGACCCTCAGTGTGAGTTCTCCCCTCAAGGAAGGCCTCTCAGTGGCTGGACCATTAGAAGGCATATTGGGCTTGCCATGCCCCACGACCCCAATTTTTAACCAGATTTCTGGTTGTCCAGTCGCCCCTCCCCAGGGCTCTACTCTGGACACCCTCATTGGTGGGACACCTGAGGTAAGAAAACAAAACGACTCCTCCCATCCCACAGAATGACCCCAAACTCTTGGGATAGGGCCAAACCCGAGAGGAAGACTCGTCCATTGCCCATGAGGCCACCTGGACATTCCATGGCCATCAGTGACACAATATCCAGAGAAAAAAGCTGGAGCAAGTGCCTAACACTCGCCCTTTGTTCAAATCCCGAAGAAGTCTCCTCACGGTCTGTAGATCAGTCCTACCATACCTACCACCCGAAACCTAAGCTGAGTTTGTGTTTTTGGACAACTGTCCCCACAGCCCTGGACCACACACCCTATAGGCTCAGGCCCCTGGAGCCAAACCTGAGGACTTTACCTGCCCTCTCCAAGGGAATTCTGCCCATTCCATTTACCACAACCCTACAAATAAGATAAACCTCCCAAGTCCCCGGGGCCATCCTAATAGTGTTGGATGCTCAGGACAAACAGGGGCAATCAGCCCATCTGAGCACCTACCTGCACTCAGACCCATAGACAGATGTCCCCAGAGGTAAACTGGAACAAACAGGCCCCTAGGCCCTAATTGCATCCATTGCTTTGGTTTCCAGGCATCTCTACTCAGAGGCCTGTTTTCTAATACCAGCATATGGCTAATTCTTGAGGCATGCATCAGAACAAATCTCGTCTCCACATGGGAAACTTCCATGTTGGAGCTGTGTCAAAGCCTCTGGTTAGGAGAACTCTTCAGGGTCCCTGTGCTACCACCTCATTCCAAGGTCTCCATGCACACAAACCCACATTAGAACCCATCTACAGGAAAGTCCATTTCAACTCAGCCCCCTCGGTTGCTTCCCCTGATCCAGCAGATCTAACCTGTCTTGTCACTAGGAGACAATTGGAATGAGAGGCGGGGGTCCATCCATCCATCCTTAGAACCCTGGTCGGAATCGTTCCATATGGGAAGTCCTGGAGCCAACCAAGAGTTATCAATGGTCGTACAGAAGAATATTTGAGGTTTGGAGCATCTCACAACTCCCATCGTGGGAATACCACCATGGCCTAGTGATCCCCCCCCCATGAAGGGGCCATCAGGGACAGAAACTCCAACCAGAGCGATCGTCTGATACTTGCCCTAACTTCAGATGCATGAGGTCTTGACTCAGTTCTGAAGAGTGTGCCTGCTGTGCTTTCACCCAGAAACCAAAGCCTAGCTTGTGTTCTCAGACTTCCGTCCTCACACTCCTGACCCCGAGTCCTCCAGAACTACAATTCCAGAACTACAAAGCAGCACTCTGCCTGCCCAGAATTTAAAAATTGCCCTCTGGGGTTACCAAGAAACACCAAATGAGGATCAACCTGTGAGCCACTTCACTGTACCCCAATTATACAGGCTGCCCTGGGCACGAATGCCCTGTCTGAAACAGCCTGAGCCTGGACCTCCCGACCCACACCCAGCCAGCTGGCCACACACTGAGCACATCGGACCTGCCATCGCCTTAGGTCGTCATCTCTTCCCAACCTCGGGTTTCAGGCTTCAGAACCTAGACCTTATCTCCAATCACTGCCCAGGGTTGAACATGATGTGGAAATCAGAACTCTTCCCCATGGTAAGAAAACTTGTGGTTGACATGTTGTCCAATGTTTAGTGTAGTTGAAACCAGTGTGACCCATGAGGCCCCGCCCATGCTTGAGGGCCGCGTTGGTCACAAACACGCATTGTGACCCTCAGGGTGAGCCCAGTCCTCAAGTAAGCATTCTCAGTGCCTGGACCAAGATACGGCATATTGGGATTGCCATGAGCTAGGCCCTAATTCTTAACCATAATCCGGGTTGTCCATTCACCCCACCCCAGTGCTCTGCTTTGGAATCCCTCTTTTGGTGGGACAACTGAGGTAACAGACTTCACAACCTAGACATTATCTCTAATCACTGCCCAGGGGTGAATTAGATTCAGAAATCAGAAGTACTACTTCACCATGGCAAGAATTCATGTTGTTGGCATGTTGTCCAACGTTCAGTGTAGGAGAAACGAGCGTACACCATGAGTCCTCGCCAATGCTTGAGCCTCATAAGGGCATAAACATGCATTGTGACCCTCAGCATGAGTTCTGCCCGCAAGGAAGGCCTCTCAGTGGCTAGACCATTACAAGGCATATTGGGCTTACCATGCCCCTAGGCCCCAATTTTTAACCAGAGTTCAGGTTGTCCAGTTGCCTGTTCCCAGGGCTCTGCTCTGGAATCCCTCTTTTGGTGGGACATTTGAGGTAACAAAACTGAAAGGACTCCTCCCATCCCACAGATTGACCCAAAACAATTGGGATCAGGCCAAATGCACAGAGAGGAACACTCGTCCATGGCACATGAGGACTCCCCGACATTCCACGGCCAACATTGACACAAAATCTAGAAACAAAATCCTGAGCTAGTGCCTCACACTCGTCCTTTCTTCATATCCCAAAGAGTTCACCTCACGGTCTGTAGATCGGCCTGCCATACCTATGTCCCCAAACCTAAGCTGAGTTTTTGTTTTCAGACATCTGTCCCCACAGTCCTGCCTACACACCCTCCAGGTTGGGACCGTGGAGCCACACATCAGGTCTCTGGCTGCCCACTCCATGGGAATTCTGCCCCTTTCATTGTCCATAATTGTACAGATTAGGAGAAACCTCCAAAGTCCCCGAGGCCATCCCAATAGTGTAGGCCACCCGGACAAACAGGGGCGGTCTCACATCAGCTGAGAAACTACCTCCAATCACACCATAGACAGATGTCACCAGAGAAGAAGATTGAACTGGACAGGCCAATAGGCCCTAATCAGATCCATTGCTGTGGATTCCAGGTATCTCTCCTCAGAGGCCTGTTTTCCAATACCAGCATATGGGGGATTCCTAAGGCACCAATAAGAACAAATCTTGCCTCCACATGGGAAAGTTGCTCTTTGGAGCTGTCTCAAGATCTCCGGTTAGGAGAATCCTTCAGGTCCCCAGTGTCACCACCCCATTCCAAGGTCTCCGTGGACACAAACCCACATTAGGACCCATACGCAGGAGATTCCATTTCAACTCAGCCCCCTTGGTTGCTCCCCCAGAGCCAGCAGATCGAACCTGTCTTGTCGCTAGTAGACAATTGGAATGCGAGGCGGGCTGCCCAGGCATCCATCCTTAGAACCCTGCTCTGGCGTTGGTCCGTATGGGATGTCCTGGAGCCATCCAAGAGGGCTCAAATGTCCTGCGGAAGGAATCCTTGAGTTTTGGAGCATCTCACAACTCCCAACATGGGAAAACCTCGATGGCTTTGTGATGACCCCCCCGCCTTTATGAAGGGAAAATCATGGACAGGAACTCCAACCTGAGCCAACGTCTGATCCTCACCCTGACTTCAGATGCACGAGATCTCAATTCAGGTCTGCAGAGTGTGCCTGCCTTGTCCTCTCCCTGATACCCAAGTCTTGCCTGTGTTCTCAGACTTCTGTCCTCACACTCCTGGCCACCATGCCCTCGAGTTTGACAATTCTAAAACTGCAATACAGCAGAAGAAAAATATTGCCTGCTCTCCAGAAGAAAAATGTTGCCCTAGGGATCTTCCCAGACACCCCGAATGAGGATAGACCTACATGGCACGTTACTGTACCCAAATTACATAGTCTAACATGGGCACTAATACACTGTATGACACAGCCTGAGCCCGGACCTCCTGAACAACACCCAGACAGCTGACTGCACACTGAGAACATCGTACCTGCCATGGCCTTAACTCATCATCTCTTCCCAACCTAGCTTTTCAGGCTTCAGAACTTAGACCTAACTCCAAACCTTGCCAAGGGGTGAATGTGATGCAGAAATCAGGACTCCTCCTTCTCCATGGCAAGAAACCTTGTGGTTGGCATGTTGTCCAACGTTCAGTGCACGAGAAACCAGCATTCACCGTGAGGCCCCACCCATGCTTGAGTGTTGTGAGGGCATAAATACGCATTGTAACCCTCAGCGTGAGTTCTGTCCTCTAGTAAGTTTTCTCCGTGGCTGGACCCTTAGACTTCATAATGGACTTGCCACGCCCCTAAGCCCCAATTTTTAACCAGATTTCTGGTAGTCCAGTCACCCCTCCCCAGGGCTCTGCTCTAGAATCCCTCTTTTGGTGGGACACCTGAGGTAAGAAGAAAAACGGACTTCTCCCATCCCACTGAATGACCCCAAACTCTTGGTATCGGGCCAAATCTCCAGAGAGGAAGACTTGTCCATTGCCCATGAGGTCACCTGGACATTCCACGGCCATCGGTGTCACAATATCCAGACACTAAGGCCTGAGCAACTGCCTCACACTCACCCTTTGTTCATATCCCAAAGAGTTCTCACAGTCTGTAGATCAGTCTTTCCATACCTACGACCCGGAACCTAAGCTGAGTTTGTGTTTTTGGACAAATGTCCCCACAGCCCTGGCCAACACACCCTACAGTCTCAGGCCCCTGGAGCCAGACCTGAGGACTGTATCTGCCCTCTTCAAGGGAATTCTGCCCATTCCATTGGCCACAACCCTACAAATATGATAAACCTCCAAAGTCCCGAGGCCATACCAATAGTGTTGGCTGCCCAGGACAAACAGGGGCAATCTGAGCCCATCTGAGTACCTACCTGCACTTAAACCCGTAGCCAGATGTCCCCAGAGGTAAAATGGAACACACAGGCCCCTAGACCCTAAATGGATCCATTGCTTTGTTTTCCAGGCATCTCTCGTCAGAGGCCTGGATTCCAATACCAGCATATTGTTGTTTCTTGAGGCACCATTCAAAATAAATCTCGTTTCCACATGAGAGACTTATGCGTTGGAGCTGAGTCAAACCCTCTGGTTAGGAGAACCCTTCAGGGTCCTGGTGCAACCGCCTCATTCCAAGGTCTCCATGGACACAAACCCACATGAAGACCCATAGGCAGGAGAGTCCTTTTCATCTCAGCCCCCTCCTGGCTTCTCCCCCAGATCCAGCAGATTTAACCAGTCTAGTCACTAGGAGACAATTGGAATGAGAGGCGGGCTGTCCATTCATCCGTCCTTATAACCCTGCTCGGAATGGTTCTGCATGCCAACCAACAATTCACAATGGTCCCACAGAAGAATCTTTGTGGTTTGGAGCATCTCACAATTCTCATCTTTGGAAAACCTCCATGGCCTCGTGATCCCCCCTTCTTCATGAAGGGGCCATCAGGGACTGAAACTCCAACCTGAATGTTCGTCTGATCCTCGCCCTGAGTTCAGATGCTGAGATCTCGATTCAGCTCTGCAGAGTGTGCCTACCTTGCCCTTGCCCAGAAACCTAAGCCTAGCTTGTGTTCTTAGACTTCCGCCCTCACACTCCTGACCCACAAGACCTCCAGTTTGGCAATTCCATAACTACAAATCAGCAGTCTGCCTGCCCTCCAGAAGAAAAACATTGCCCTCTGGGGCTACTCAGAAACCCCAAATGAGGATCAACCTGTATGCCACTTGACTGTACCCCAATTATACAGGCTGCCCTGTGCACTAATGCCCTTTCTGACACAGTCTGAACCGGGATCTACCGACCCATACTCAGTCAGGCTGGCTGCACACTGAGCACATCGGACCCGCCATAGCCTTAGGTCGTCATCTCTTCCCAACCTCGGTTTTCAGGCTTCAGAACCTAGACCTTATCTCCAATCACTGCCCAGGGTTGAACATGATGCACAAATCATAACTCCTTCCCCATGGCAAGAAACCTTCTGGTTTGCATGTTGTCCAACATTTAGCGTAGTTGAAACCAGTGTGGCCCATGAGGCCCCAGCCATGCTTGAGGGCCATGTAGGTCACAAACATGCATTGTGACCCTCAGCATGAGCCCAGTCCTCAAGTAAGGCCTCTCAGTGGCTGGACCAAGAGATGGTATATTGGGTTTGCCATTCCCTTAGGCCCCAATTTTAACCATATTTCGGGTTGGCCAGTCGCCCCTCTCCAGGGCTTTACTTTGGAATCCCTCTTTTGGTGGGACATTTGAGGTAACAAAACTGAAAAGACTCCTCCCATCCCACAGATTGACCCAAAACAATTGGGATCTGGCAAAATGCACAGAGAGGAATACTCGTCCATGGCCCATGAGGCCTCCCCGACATTCCACGGCCATCGTTGACACAAAATCCAGAGACAAAAGCCTGACCAAGTGCCTCACACTTGCTCTTTCTTTATATCCCAAAGAGTTCTCCTCACAGTCTGTAGATCGTGCCCGCCATACATACTTCCCCAAACCTAAGCCTAGTTTGTCTTTTCAGACTTCTGTCACCATAGTCTGGGCAACACACCCTCCAGGCTGGAGTCCCTGGAGCCACACATCAGGACTGTGCCTGCCCCCTCCATGGGAATTCTGCCCATTCCATTTTCCAAAATCATACAAATTAGGAGAAACCTCCAAAATCTCCGAGGCCATCCCAATAGTGTAGGCCGCCCGGGACAAACAAGCATGGTATGACACCGGCTGAGCATCTATCTCCACTCATACCATAGATGGATGTCCCCAGAAAAGTAGATTGAACTGGACAGGTCCCTAGGCCCTAATAAGATCCATTGCTTTGGTTTCAGGGTATCTCTCCTCAGAGGCCTGATTTCCAATATCAGCATATGGGGGTTTCCTGAGGCTTGTTTGATTGAGTGCTTTGAGGGCACAAACACGCACTGGGACCCTCAGCGTGAGGTTTGTCCTCAAGTAAGGCCTTTCAGAGGTTGGACCAAGAGATGGCATATTGGACTTGCCCCCTAGGCCCCAATATTTCACCAGAGGTCAGGTTGTCCAGTTGCTCATCACCAGGGCTCTGCTCTGGAATCCCTCTTTTGGTGGGATACCTGAGGTAAAAAAAACAGAAATGACTCATCCCACAGATTGACCCAAAACTCTTGGGAATGGACCAAATACACAGAGAGGGAGACTTGTCCATGGCCCATGAGGCCTCCCCGACATTCCATGTCCAGGGCTGACACAAAATCTAGAGACAAAAGCCTGAGCAAGTGCCTCACATGGGCCATTTGTTCATATCCTGAAGAGTTCTCCTCATGGTCTGTAGTTCGGGCCTGCCATATCTACGTCTTCAAACCTAAGCTGAGTTTGTGTTTTCAGACTTCTATCCCCACAGCCCTGACCCACACACCCTCCACCCTTGAGCCCTTGGAGCCACACCTCAAAACTGTGCCTTCCCTTTCAAAATTAATTCTTCCCAATCCTTTGGCCACAACCTTGCAAATTAAGAGAAACCTCCAAAATCACTGAGGTAATCCCAATAGTGTAGGCTGCCCAGCACAAACAAGGGCGATCTGACAACAGCTGAGCAAGTACCTCCACTCAAACCCGTAGACAGATGTCCACATACAAAAAGATTGAACCGGATAGGCCCCTAGGGACATCCCACTACTCTAAGCCACCCTGGACAAACAGGGACATTCTGACACAAGCGGATCAACTACATCCATGCAGACATGCAGACAGATGTCCACAGAGACAGAAGATTGAAACAGACAGGCAGCTAGGCTTAATCTGAACTCTTACTTTGGTTTCTAGTTGACTCTCCTCAGAGGCCTGTGTTAGAAGAACAGCATATGGGGCTTTCCTGAGGCACCAAACAGAACCTCTCTCATCTCCACATGAAGAGCTTTCTTATTGGAGCTGTATCAAACCCTTCAGGTAGGCGAATTCTGTAAGGCCCCTGAAACTCCAGCACATTCTACTCCATGGACACAAACCCACATTACGACCCATCCTCAGGAGAGTCCATTCCAAATCAGCACCCTGAGTAGCTTGCCCCAGAGCCAGCAGATCAAACATGTCTTGTTGCAAATAGCCAATGGGAATGTGAGGTATGCTGTACAGGCATCCATCCTTCGAACACTACTCTCCAGTCCTTCCTTATCGGATGTCCTTTTAGCCATCCAACAGGACTCGACTGTCCTGCAGAAGGAAACCTTGTGGTTTGGAGAAACTCACAAACTCAGTGTGTGACAACCTCCTTGGCCTCATGAATCCCCCACTTCATGAAGGGGCCATCACGGACATAAACTCCAGCATCATCCAAATTCTGATCATCACCCTGAATCCAGATGCAGGAGATAACGGTTCAGCCTCTGCATAGTGGGCCTGCCATGCCCTTCACCCCAAACCTCACCCTAGCTTGTGATTCCAGACTTCCGTCCTCACACTCCTGGCCCACAAGCCCTCCTGATTGGGAATTCTGGGGCCACAATGAAGAACTCTACCTGGCCCCCAGAAGAAAAACATTGTCTATACTGTTGCCCAGAAACCCTAAATGAAAACCAACCTGTTTGGCCCTCAGCAACACCCCAAATGCATAGGCTACCCTAAGCACTAATGCTCTTTCTTACATAGCCTGAGACCAGACCTTCCAACAGACACTGAGAAAGCTGGCTGCACACCTAGCACATTGGACCTGCCACGGCATTAGGCCATCATCCCTTACCAACCTGGGTTTTCATGCATCGGAACCTAGACCTTATCTTCAAACAGTGCACAGGGGGGAACCTGACACACAAGTCAAAACTCCTCCCTCCCCATGGCCAGAAACCTTGCTGTTGGCAGTGAGTCAAACCTTCAGTGTAGGAGAAACCTGCATGGCCCATGAGGCCACGCCCATTCTTGAGGGCCGCCTTGGGCACAAACACGCATTTTGACCTTCAGCGTGAGTCTCTTATTCAAGTTACACCTCTCAGTGGCTAGACCAAGAGCCCACATATGGGGCTTGCCATGCCCATAGGCACCCAGGCCTAACCAGATGGCGGGTATTCCAGTTGTCAGTACCCACTGTTCTGCTCTAGAATCCCTCTACTGGGGGGACACCTGTGGCAGAAAACAGTACTCTTCCCTTCCCACAGAATGACCCCAAACACTTGGGATCTTGGCCAATCCACAGAGAGGGAGATTCTCCCTCGGCCCATGAGGCAACCCCTACATTAAACGGCCATTGTGGATGCAACACCCAGAGACAAAAGCCTGAGCAAACGCCTCCCACTTGCCCTCCTTTCATATCCAGAGGAGCTCCCCTCACAGACGAGAGATCAGAACTGCCATAATCTTGGCCCCAAACTTGAGCCAAATTTGTGTTTTCGGACATCTGTCCCCACAGCCCTGGCAAATACAGCCACCAGGCTGGGACCTCTGGAGCCATACCACAGGACTTTGCCTGCTCTCTCCTGGGATACTGTGTCCATTCCATTGGCGACAACCCTACAGAATAGGAGAAACCTCAAGGTCCCTGAGGACATCCCACTACAGTAAGCCACCCTGCACAAACAGGGGCATTCTGACAAAAGCTGAGCAACTACCTCCATGCAGGCATGCAGACAGTTGTCCACAGAGACAGAAGATTGAATCAGACAGGCCCCTAGGCCCTAATCTGAACTCTTGCTTTGGTTTCCAGGTGTCACTCCTCCGAGGCCTGAGTTTTAAGACCAGCATATGGGCTTTCCTGAGGCACCGAAAAGAATACCTCTTGTCTCCACATGGGAAGCTTCCTTCTTGGAGCTGTGTCAAACCCTTTGGGTTGGAGAATCCTGCAGAGTCCCTGAGCCAACGCCACATTCCAAAGTCTCCATGGCCATCAACCCCCATTATGACCCATCCTCAGGAGAGTCCATTTCAACTCTGCCCTTTGGGTAGCTCGCCCAAGAGCCCGCAGATTGAGCCTGCCTTATCCAGACCAAAGAGTGGGAATTTGAGGTGGCATTTCCAGGCATCCATGCTTAGACCCCTGCTCTCGAGTCTTTCCGTATGGGGCATCCTGGAACCATCCAATAGGACTCAACTGTCCTGCAGAAGGAAACCTTGAGGTTTGGAGTAGCTCAGAACTCCAATTGTAGGCAAACATCCCTGGCCTCATGAAGCCCCCACCCCCTTCAGGTAGGGGCCATCATGGACACAAACTCTAGCCTCAGGCAACGTCTCATACTGCCATGACCTAAGATGCAGGAGATCTCGATTCAGTCTCTGCAGAATGGGCCTGCCATGCCCCCGGCCCCACGCCTAACGCTAGCTTGTGTTTTCAGACTTCCTTCCTCACACTCCTGGCAAACAAGCCCTCCAGACTGGGAATTACGGAACCACAACACAGCCCTCTGCCTGCCCACCAAAAGAAAAACTTTGCCCTATGGGGCTCTCCAGAAACCCCAAATTAGGATCAACCTGCTTGAGCCTCGACTGCACCCCAATTGGATAGGATGCCCTGGGCACTAATGCTCTGTCTGACACAGCCTGAGGCCAGACATCCCAACAGACAAGGAAACAGCTGGCTGCACACCCAGCACATCGGAGACGCCATGACCTTAGGCCGTTATCTCTTCCCAACCTGGGTTTTCAGACATCTGAACCTAGACATTATATCAAATCCCCACACAGTTGGGTACCTGAAGAACAAATCAGAACTCTTCTTTCCCCATGGCTGAAAAGCCTGTTGGCATGGAATCACACCTTCAGGGTAGGAGAAACCTTCATGGCCCCTGAGGCCACACCCAAAATTGAGTGTCACCATTGGCACAAACTCGCATTGTGACCCTCAGTGTGAGCCAAATTCGAAGTAAGGTCTTTCAGGGACTGGACCAAGAGTCACCGTATGGGGCTTGCTAAGCCCCTATGCTCCCAATCTGCACCAGAGCTCGAGTTTTCCATTCACCCATACCTGGGGTTCTGCTCTGGAATCCCTCTCTTGGAGAGACACCGGAGCCAGACAACAGGACTCCAACCTTCCCACAAAATGGCCCCAAACTCTTGGCAGCTGGGCCAAATCCCCGGGGAGGGATACTGGTCCATACACCCGTACAATCCATGGCTATCCTGGACACAACATCCAGAGACAAAAGCCTGAGGGAACTCCTCCCATTTGCCATTCTTTCATAAGCCAAGGAACTGCCTTCTCAGTCCATAGATCCGGCCTGCCATACCCTTGGCACCACTCTCAAGCTGAGTTTGTGTTTCTAGACTTTTGTGCCCACAGCCTGGACTCACACAACCTCCAGGCTAGGGCCTCTGGAGCCGCACCAAAAGACTGTGTCTGTCCTCTCCAAGTAAACTGTGTGCAATCCATTGACCACAACCCTACAGGTTAGGAAAAACCACCAAGGCCCTTGAGGCCATCCTGATAGTGTCAGCTGCCCTGGACTAAGAGGGGCACTCTGACACAAGCTGAGCAACTATCTCCACTTAGACCCTTAAACAGTGTCCCCAGAGACAGAAGATTGAAAAGGACAGGGCCTTAGGCCCTAATCTCGATCCTAGCTTTGGTTTCCAGTTGTCCCTCCTCAGAGGACTGGTTTTGAAGATCAGCATATGGGGATTTTCTGAAGCACCAGACTTAACCTTTCTCGTCTCCACATGGAAAGCTTCCTTATTGGAGCTGTATCAAACCCTTTAGGTGGGCGAATTCTGCAGGGCCCCTGAACCACCACCACATTCCAAGGTCTCCATGGACTCAAACCCACATTATGACACATCATCAGGAGAGTCCATTTCAACTCAGTCCCCTTGGAAGCTTGCCCCAGAGCCAGCAGATCAAACATGTTTTGTCGCTAATGGCCAATGGGAATGTGAGGCATGCTGTACAGGGATCCATCCTTCAAACCCGGCTCTCCAGTCCTTCAGAATGAGACGTCCTGGAGCCATCCAACAGGACTCAATTTTCCCGAAGAAGGAAACCTTGTGGTTTGGAGCAACCTCCAAACTCAGCATGGGAAAAATTCCTTGGCCTCATGAGGCCCCTGCTTCCTGAAGGTGCCATCATGGACACAAACCCCAGCCTCAGCCAACGTCTGATCCTCACCCTGAATTCAGATGCAGGAGATTTCGATTCAGCCTCTGCAAAGTGGGCCTGCCGTGCCCTTGGCTCCAAACCTAACCCCAGCTTGTGTTTTCAGACTTCCGTCCTCACACTCCTGGCCCACAAACCTTCCCGACTGGGAATTCTGGGGCCACAATGAACCACTCTGCCTGCCCCCAGAAGAAAAACTTTGTCTATGGCATTGCCCAGAATCCCCAAATGAAAATCAACCTGCTCGGCCCTTGACAACACCCCAATTGCATAGGCTACCCTAAGCACTAATGTTCTGTCTTACATAGCCTGAGCCCAGACCTTCCGACAGACACCGAGACAACTGGCCGCACACCCAGCACATCGGACCCAACATGGTCTTAGGCCATTCATTCCTTTCCATTGACCTGTGTGTCTTCCTGGAGGTATGTTCTGAGGCTGTGTCAGACTGCATTTTTTACAGAGTGGCCTATGAAATTGGGGTGGGTTTAGGGGCCTTGCAGGTTTCTCCTAATCTGGTGGGTTTGGGAAACAGACGGTCAGAGTTTCCTCCAGAGGGCAGGCCCATTGATGTGTGGTCCTGGAGGCCCCATCATGGAGGGCATATGGGTCAGGACTTTGGGTCCAAAGTCTTCAGACACAAACTCGGGTAAGAGGGGCGAGATGATGGCCTACCCAATCTGCAGACCCTGATGGCAGCTCCTTGGGATTTGAAATTCGGAAGACTGGGAGGCAGGATTTCAGGCTTTTCTGTCTGATTTGTTTGTCTAAGATGGCCACGAAATGGAGGGGTGGCCTTATGGGTCCATGTGAGATTCTACCTCTCTGGGAATTCTGCCGGGCTCCCAAGAGTTTCTGTGTCAGGGGTCCCGTCCAAACAGGCATTCCAGAGATGGGTTCTGTGTCCGGGAGTCGGGATCACCCCAACAAGGTTAGGATTTGGGCCTAGGGGCATGACAGGCCCGCTCTATGTTCTCCTGGTATAGCTACCAAGGGGGCTTGTTGGAAATGGTTCTCAGGCTGAGGGTCTCAATGACTGTGCCTAGATGCCCATGCTGAGTGGGCGTGGTCTCACGGGCCATGCACTTGGCTCCCACTCTGAGGGTTGGACAGCCATCTCAACATTCATTTTTCCTGCCATGGTGAAGGAGGTGTACATTTTTTTTTTTGCTTGAGGGTCCCCCATGGATAGGAATTGAGCTAAGTTCTGGGACAGGTTCCTGAATACCCAGGTTGCTCCGAGATGAGGTCCTCGGGCCAAGGCAGGACCTACCTGCAGGAAATGGGGCCCACTGTCTGGGTGGCTGACAAGAGGTCAGGCTCGAGCTGTGTCAGACAGAGAATTCGTGCAGAGGGTGGCCTATGATATTGGGGTGTCATTGACAGCTGTGCAACTGGAGCCTCATATAAGGTTTCTGTGCAGACCCTTAGGGCAATTCTTTCTGTTAAGCAGGCATATGGCTGCATTATGGCTCCAGAATTCCCAATATGGAGGGCTTGCAGGCGAGAAGGGTGAGGACAGAAGTCTAAAAACACACGCTATGGTTAAGGTCAGTGCTGAGCACATAGCCTTTCCAATGTGCAACGGTTGTTTCAAGATCTCCAGCATCTTGAGTATGTGCGAGGGTCAGATGTCTGTTCACCCTGTAATTTTTATCCATGATATCTAACAAATGATGGGGTGGTCTCGAGAAGACTTGGAGGTTTTTCCAAGTTGGAGCTTGTGAGCTACTCCAAACATCAAGGTTTCCTACTATGGGACAGGAGAAGTCCACTTACAGGGCTCCAGTGTCCCCCATATGGAAGATTCGATAGCAGAGCTCTCTGAATGGAGGCCTGGGAAGCCAAACTCGCGTTACCATTGCAGCTGAGGAACAGGACAGGCTTGATCCAATGCCACTGATTCCAAGTTCCAAGTGATCTGCGTTGATGGAAGTTCTCAGTCTAATGGGTCCCAATGCTGCTTGGTGTCCAGGGAGACCTTAGAATGTAGTGGCGGTTCTCAGGCCATGCAGGATTCTTTATCCTGAGGATTAGACCCAGAACCCAGGAGACAGGTTTTCTTTTCAGTACAGGAGGTGTTCTCTTGTATGGCTCACGGACCACATGTTGGACCATATGTTGAATTTCCAGAACAGGCCTCTGTGGAGAGAGGCCTCAAAACCTAAGCTAGGGTTCTGATGAGGTTCTAGGGGCATGGCAGGTTCAATCCTCAGACTCAGTGCCATTGACCTGCATGTCATCCTGGAGATAGATGATGAGGCTGTGTGAGGCTGTGCATTTTATCCAGAGCGGCCTATGAAATTGGGGTGGACTCAGGGGCCTTGCAGTTTTCTCCTAATCTGGACGTTTTGGGAAACTGAGACGGGCAGAGTTTCCTCGGGAGAGCAGGCCCAGTGATGTCATGTTGTTCTTGAGGCCCTGTCCTGGAAGGCATATGGGTCATGAATTTGGGACCAAAGACTTCAGACACAAACTCAGGTAAGAGTGAAGGGCGAGGTGATGGCAGTCCCAATCTGCAGACCCTGAGGGAAGCTCCTCGGGGTTTGAAATTCAGGTGGCTGGGAGGGAAGAGCAAAGTCTTTTCTGTCTGGATTGTGTGTATAGGATGGCCACAAAATGGAGGGTTGACCTCATGGGTCCATGGGATATTCTTCCACTCTGGGGATTCTGCTTGGCACCCAAGAGTTTGATGTCTTTCTGGGAAAGAGGAAAATGCTGTTTTCCATCTCAGGGGTCCTGTATAAACAGGGATTCCAGAGATGGGTTCTGGATCCAGGCACCTGGAAAATCTAACCAAAGCTTCGGTTTTGGGCCTAGGGGCATGAAAGGCCCTCTCTGTGGGATCCTGTTTCAGCTCCCAATGTGGGGTCTTTGGAAAGGGGTCTCATGAAGGTCACAATGACTGTTTGTGCCTAGCTGCCCATCCTGTGTGGGCGTGGGCTCATGGGCCATGCACTTGGCTCCCATTCTGAGGGTTGGACAGCCATCTCAACATTCAGTTTTCTGGCCATGGGGAAGGAGGATTACTCTTTTGTGCTTCAGAGTCCCCTATGGGCAGGAATTTGAGCTAAGTCTGGGACAGGTACCTGAATACCCAGGGTGCTTCAATATGATGGCCTTGGGCCAAGACTGGACCCACCTTCAGGATATGGGGCCCACTATTTGGGTGGCTGACAGGAGGTCGGGTATTGGGCTGTGTCAGACAGAGCATTTGTGCAGAGGTCGGCCTATTATATTGGAGTGCCGTTGAAGGCCGTGCACGAGGATCCTCATGTGGGTTTCTGCAAAGACCCATAGGGCACTTCTTCTTTCTAGTGGGCAGGCAGAAAGCTGTGTTTTGGCTCCAGAATTCCCAATATGGAAGGCTTGCAGGCGAGGAGTGTGAGGACAAAATTCTGAAAACACAAGCCACGGATAAGCTCAGTGCTGAGCACATGGCCATTTTAATGTGCAGTGGTTGTTTCGAGATCCCCAGCAACTGAATATGGGTGATGGTCAGATGTCTGCTCACGCTGGAGTTTGTATCCATAATGGTCAACAAATTGTGGGGTGGCCTCAAGAATTCTTGGAGGTTTTCCCAAGCAGGACCTTGTGAGCTGTTCCAAACAGCAAGGTGTCCAACTGCAGAACAGGGGAATTCCGCTTAGAGGGCTCCAGGATCCCCCATATGGAAAGATTCAATAGCAGAGCTCTCTGAATGGAGGCCTGGGAAGCCTTTCTTGCATTACCATTGCAGCCGAGGAACATGGCAGGCTTGATCTGCTGGTTCTGGTTCCAATTTCCAAGTGATCTCAGTTGACGAATATTCTCAGTCTAACAAGTCACAATGTTGCTTGGTGTCCAGGGAGACCTTAGAATGTGTTGGTGGGTCTGTGGCAATGCAGGATTCTCTTACGTGAGGGTTAGACCCGGTTCCCAGGAGCTAGGTTTCTTTCTCGGGACACGAGGGGGTCTCGTGTATGCCTCAGGGACCAGATGTTGGATAATATGCGGAATTTACCGAATAGGCCTCTGGGCACAGAGTCCTAAATACCTAGGCTAGGGTTCTGATGAGGTCATAGGGGCATATCATGTTCAACCTTTAGACTCAGGGCCTTTGACCTGCATGTCTTCCTGGAGGTAAGTGCTGAGGCTGTGTCAGACTGTGCATTTTTTCCAGAGCGGCCTATGAAATTGGGGTGAGCTCAGGGGCCTTGCAGGTTTCTCCTAATCTGGAGGGTTTGGGCAACTGAGATGGCAGAGTTTGCTCCGGAGAGCAGGCCCAGTGATGCAGTGTGGTTCTGGTAGCCCCATTCTTGAGGGCATGTGGTTAAGGGCTCTGGGACCAAAGTCTTCAGACACAAAATTGGGTAAAAGTTAGGGGCGAGGTGATGGCAGTCCAGATCTGCAGACCCTGAGGGCAGCTCCTCACGATTTGAAATTCGTGCGGCTGGGAGGCAGGAACAAAGGCTTTTCAGATATGGATTGTCTCTAGGATGTCTTCGGAGTGGTGCGTGTCCTCATGTGCCCATGGGATATTCTACCTCTCTGGGGATTCTGCCCGGCACCCAAGAGTTTGGTGTCTTACTGGGGGAAGGAGAGAGCGCGGTTTACCATGTCAGGGTTCCTGCCAAAACAGGGATTCCAGCGATGGGTTCTGGGTCCTTGTGCCTGGATAACGCCACAAAGGCTTAGGATTTGGGCCTAAGGACATGACAGGCCCGCTATGTGGGGCCCTGGTCCAGCTCCCACAGGGACTTGTTGGAAATGGTCTCAAGGTGAGGGTCACAATGCCTGTTTGTGCCCAGCTGCCCATCCTGAGTGGGCGTTTTCTCTTGTTCCAAGCACCTGGTTCCCAATCTGAGGGTTGGACCACCATCTCAATATTTACTTTTCCTGTCATGGGGAAGGAGGAGTACTCTTTTGTGCTTCAGGTTCCCCCATGCGCAGGAATTTGAGCTATGTTCTGGGACAGGTACATGAATACCCAGGTTGGTTTGAGATGAAGGACTCAGGTCAAGGCAGGTCACACCTGCAGGATATGGGGCCCACTATCTGGGTGGCTTCCAGGAGTTCGGGGCTCGGGCTGCGTCAGACAGAGCATTAGTGCACAGAGTGGCCTATGATAATGGGGTGCCATGAAGGGCGTGCAGGTGGATCCTCATGTGGAGTTTCACGCAGACCCTTAGAGCACATTTTCTTTCTGGTGGTCAGGCAGAAGGCTGCATTGTGGCTCCAAAATTCCCAATATGGAGGGCTTCAAGGCGAGGAGTGTGAGAACAGAAGGCTGAAAACACAAGCTATGGTTAAGCTCAGTGCCGAGCACATGGCCGTTCCAATGTGCAGTGGTTGTTTTGAGATTTCCAGCACCTAAGTACGGGCAAGGGTCAGATGTCTGCTCACGATTGAGCTTGTATCTATGATGGCCAGCAAACGAAATGTCCAGCATCTTAGTAACGATGGATGTCATATGTTTGCTCACACTGGAGTTTGTGTCTATGATGACTGAGAAATGGAGGAGTGCCATCAAGAGGCCATGGAGGATTCCCCATGCTGATGCATTTGAGATTCTCCAAACACCAAGGATGCTTTTTCTACTGGACAGGTGGAATCTAGTTTGTTTGATCCAGGGCCCCCCATATGAAAAGTGTGGGAAGAAGAGCTCTTCCACATGGATTCCTGGAAAGCACACCTCCATTGACCAATTCAGCTGAGGAACATGGCAGGTTCTTTAAAGTGGCTCTGGGGCGAAGGACCAAGGCCTTGAGTTGACATGGAATCTCTTGCAGTTGGGTCACAATGCTTGTTTGTTACTGGTTAGATCTTAGATTGTGTTGGTGGCTAAGGTGCTCTTCAGGATTCTCCTACCCTGAGGGTTTAACAGAGTTTGAAGGGCACGGTTTCCTTCTGGGACAGGAGATGTAGTGTTGTGTGGCTCAGGGACAACATGTTGTATCATAAGTTTGTATTCAAGAAGAGGCCTCTGAAGAAAGATGCCTGACAACCTAATCTAGGGTTCCAATGAGGTCCCAGGGGCATGAGAGGTTCAATCCTCAGACTCAGGACAGTTGACTTGGGTGTCTGCCTGGATAAAGGTGATCAGGGTGTTTCAGACTGCGCACTTGTGTCCAGAGTAGCCTCCAATACTGGGGTGGCCTCAGGGGCCTTGCATGTTTCCACCTACTCTGGAGGGTTTGGGTAACTGTGACAGGCACAATTTCCATGGGGATGGCAGGCACCTTCCTGTGGTGTGGCTCCAGAGACCCCATCCTGGAGGCCATGTGAGCCATGGTTTTGGGAGAGAAGTCTGCAAACACAAACTCAGGTTAGGGTTAGTGCCGAGGTTATCGTGGGGCATTGCATAGACCTGGAGGGCTACTCATCAGGAACAGTATTTTGAGTGACTCAACGGCAGAAACACAGGCTTTTATTTCTGGATTGCGTGTCCAGGATGGCCTCAGAGTGCAGCTGTGGTCTCATGTGTCCATTGGAGATTTTTCCTCTCTAGGGATACTGACGGCTCCCAACAGTTTGATGGCTTTTCGGGATGGGAAGAGTGCTATTTTCGATCTTACGGATTCCAGAAATGGGCTCTGGGTCTGGACGCCTGGAAAATCCCACCAAGGGTTATGATTTGGTCCTATGGGCATACTAGGCCTGCAATGCGGGATCCTGGTGGTGCAACTGAGAGGGCTTTTTTGAAAGCATGCTCAGGCTGAGCATCACAATGCTTGTTTGTGCCCAGGGAGGCCCTCAGGAGTGGGCGTGGTCCCATTGCCCATGTGCTGGCTCCCTCTCTGAGAGATGTATACCCTTTCCAATGGCCAGGTTTCCAGTCATGAAGAAGGAGGAATTCTCTATTGTGCTTCATCTTCCCCCATTGGCAGGGATTCCAGCAAAGGTCTGGGGACATATGCCTGAATACCAAAGATGCGTAGAGATGACAGATTTGGGCCATGGCCGTTCTCACATGCTGAATACGGTCCCCGCTCTCTGGGTGGCTGAAATGAGGTCAGAAACAGCACTAATGCCCAGAGAAGCCTATAAATCGGGGTTCTCTCGAGGGCCAGGCAGATTGATCCTCATGAGGAATTTCTGCTCAGACTCACGAAGCACTTCTTTCTAACGGGCAGGCAGAATGCTTCATTTTGGCTCCAGAATTCCCTGTCAAGGGGGCTTGGGGACAAGTAGGGTGAGACTTCAATGGTAAACACCAGCTATGCTTAAATTGAGTGCCAAGCAGAAGTCAGTTCCAGTGTGCAGCAGCTTATACGAGATATCCAGCACCTGAATAAGGGCAGATGTCAGATGTTTGCTCACAGTGGAGATTGTGTCTATGATGACCAACAAATGGAGGGGTGGCTTCAAGATGCCATGGAGGATTTCCCACTCTTAGGATGGTGAGATGCTCCAAACAACAAGGTTTCCTTCTAATGGACAGGGGGACTCTGGTTTGTTTCCTCCATGGTCCCCCAAGTGGAAAGTTTTGTTAACAGACCCCTCCCACATGGATGACTGGAAAGCACACGTCTAATGACCATTGCAGCTGGGAACATGACAGGTTCATTTTAGTGGTTCTGGGGCCAAGTACCAAGGCCTTCAGTTGACTTGGAATCTCTTGCAGAGGTGTCCCAATACTGGTTTGTCACAAAGGAGGTCTTAGAATGTTCTGATGGCTAAGGGGCCATGAAGGATTCTCCTAACCTGAGTGTTTGGCACAGGTCGATGTGCACAGTTTCCTTCTTGGGAAAGGAGATGTTCTGTTTTGTGGCTCAGGGCACATATGTTGTATCCTAACTTGGTATTCAAGAACAGGCCTCTGAGGACAGATGCTTGAAAACTAATATAGGGTTCTAATGATATCCTAGGTGCACGCCAGGTGTAATTTTCTGACTAAGGTCTTTGACATGGGTGTCTGTCTGAATGTAGGTAATCAGGGTGTTTCAGACTGTGCATTTGCATCCAGAGACACTTCCAATATTGGGGTGGGCTCAGGGGCCTTGCAGGTTTCTCCTAATCTGGAGGCTTTGGGCAACTGTGATGGTCACATCACAGACCCCATCCTGGAGGGCATGAGAGCCATGGTTTTGGGAGGGAAGTCTGCAAACACAAATTTGGGTTAGGGATAATGGCGAGGTGATCGCAGGTGCAATGCATAGACCTAGAGGCAACATGTCAGGAACTGTTATTAGGGTGACTGGAAGCTGGTAGCACAGGCTTTTCTATCTGGATTGTGTGTCCAGGATGGGCTCGGAATGTAGGTGTGGTATCATGGGTCAATGGGAGACTTTTCATCTCTAAGAATCCTGGGGATCTCCATAGGTTGGTGGCTTTTTCAGAGAAGAAAAGAGTGCTCTTTTCCATCTTAGGGGTGCCCCAAAACAGGGAAGAGTGCTGTTTTCCAACTTAGGGGTACCCCAAAACAGGGATCCCAGAGACAAGCTCTGGGTCTGGGCACCTGGAAAATCACCAAGGGTTAGGATTTGGGCCTAGGGACGTCCCAAGCCTACAATGCAGGATCCTAGTGGTGTAACTGAGAGAACTTGTTTAAAATCATGCTCAGGCTGAGGGTCACCATGCCTCTTTGTGACCAGGGGAGCCCTCAGGAGAGGGCGTGGTCTCATTGGCCATACAGTTGGCTCCCACTCTGAGGGTTGGACACCCATCACAACAACCATGCTTCCTTCTATGGAAAGAGTAGTTCTCTATTGTGCTTCAGGTACCCCCATTGGCAGGGTTTCCAGCAAAAGTCTGGGGAAAGGTGCCTGAATACCAGGGATGTGTAGAGATGACGGACTTGGGCCATGGCCAGTTTCACATGCTGGTAATGGGGCCTGCTCTCTTGGTGGCTGACACTGTGTTGGGGCTCATGCTCTGTCAGACACAGTACTAGTGGCTAGGTCAGTCTATAAATCGGGGTTACCTTGAGGGCCCAGCATATTTATCCTCATGTGGGGTTTCTGGGCAGACTCACAAGGCACATCTTCTTACTATGAGTAAGTCAGAATGCTGTGTTGTGGCTCCAAAATTCCCTATCATGAGGGCTTGGGGACTAGTAGGTTGATGATGGATTTATAAACACAAGCTATGGTTCATTTCAGTCCCAAGTAGAAAGCAGTTCCAGTGTGTAGCAGCTTATTTGAGATATCCAGCAGCCAAGAAGGGCAGATGTCAGATCTTTGCTCACACTGAATTTGTTTCTATGATGACTGACAAAGGGAGGGTGGCACCAAGAGGCCATGGAGGATTTCCCACGCCAAAGCTTGTGAGATGCTCCAAACAGCAAAGTTTCCTTCTACAGGACAGTTGGATTGTGGTTTGTTTGCTCCAGGGTCCCCCATGTGGAAAGTATTGGTACCAGAGCCCTCTCACTTGGATGCCTGGAAAGCACAACTCCATTAACATTTGAAGGTTAGGAACATGACAGGTTTGTTCTGGTGGCTCTGGGACGAAGTACCCAGGCCTTGAGTTGACAGGAATCTCTTGCAGTTTGGTCACAATGCTGGTTTGTTATGAGGGAGATCTTAGAATGTGCTGGGGCTAATGTGCCATGCAGGATTCTCATACACGGAGGTTTTGGCACAGGTCAAAGGGCACGGTTTCCTTCCTGGGACAGGAGATGTTCTGTTGTGTGGCCCAGGGACAACGTGATGTATCCTATCTTGGTATTCCAGAACAGGACCCTGAGCACAGATGCCTAAAATCTTAATCTAGGGTTCCAATACAGTCCTAGGGGCATGTCAGATTCAATCTTCTGACTCTGGACCATTGACTTGGTGGTCTGCCTTGATGTAGGTGATCAGGTTGTTTCAGACTGTGCATTTGTGTCCAGAGTGGGCACCAATATTGGGGTTGGCTCAGGGTCCTTGCAGGTTTCTCCTAATCTGGAAGGTTTGGATACCTGTGACGGGCACAGTTTCCTTGGAGATAACAGCCAGTCCTGTAGTGTGGCTCCAGAGACACCATCCTGTTGGGCATGTGATCCATGGTTTTTCGAGAGAAATCTGCAACACAAATTCAGGTTAGGGTTAGTGGTGTGGTGGCCACAGGCCTAATGCGTAGACCTGGAAGACAGCTTGTCAGCAACTTTAATTGAGGTGACAGGAAGGTGGTAGCACAGACTATTCTATCAGGATTGTGTGTCCAGGATGGCCTCGGAATGCAGGTTTGTTCTCATGAGTCCATGGGACACTTTTCCTCTCTAAGGATCCTGGCGGCTCCCCATAGTTTGATGGCATTTTTGGAGAAGGGAAAATGCACTTTTGCATCTTAGGGGTGCCCCAACACAGGAATTCCAGAGATGGGCTCTGGGTCTGGGCACTTGGAAAAGCCCACCAGTGATAGGATTTGGCCTAGGGGCATAACAGAACTGCAATGCAGGATCCTGGTGGTGTCACTGAGAGGGCTTGTTTGAAAGCATGAAGAAAGGCCTGGTGTGTCTGCCCAGAAACTCCCCATGAAGATCAATTACTCGGCCCTTGAGGGAACCTGAATTTATACTTTGCCCTGGCTACTAATGCTGTGTCTGACAGTGCCTGAGCCCTTACTTCATGTCAGCCACCCCCAGTGTGGGATCTATATCCAGCATGTGAGACCAGCCATGGCCCAGGGCTGTAATCTCTACCCACCCTTGCTATTCATGCACCTGCCCCAGACATTTGCTGAAATCCCTACAAATGCGGGAGCCTGATGCACAATAGAGAACTCCTCATT
This sequence comes from Mustela nigripes, assembly GCF_022355385.1. Taxonomy (NCBI): domain Eukaryota; kingdom Metazoa; phylum Chordata; class Mammalia; order Carnivora; family Mustelidae; genus Mustela; species Mustela nigripes. The sequence goes on along the minus strand of NC_081568.1, from coordinate 155,232,927 downwards.
CCATATGGCAGGAATCCTGACTGTTGGGATAGGTGTCAAACCCGCAGAATGGCAACCAGCTGCATGGCCAAAGAGGGCACGCCCACTCCTGAGGGCTGCCCTGAACACAAGCACGCATTGTGACCTTCAGTCTGAGCATGCTTTCAAACAAACGCTCTCAGTTGCAACTCCAGGATCCGGCACTGCATGACTGGTACGCACCTAGGCCCAAATCCTAACTATTGGTGGGATTTTCCATGCGCACATTCCCAGAGTCCGTAACTGGAATCCCTGTTTTGGGGCACCCCAAAGATGGAAAACAGCACTCTTCGCTTCCCATAGAATGCAACCAACCGGGATCCTTCAGAGAAAAAAATCTCCCATGGACCCATGAGACAACACCTGCATTCCGAGGCCATCATGGATATAAAATCCGGATACAATAGCCGGTGCTACTGCCTTCGAGTCACCTGATTTACTGTTCCTGACATGCTGCCCTCCAGGTATATGCATTGGGCCTGCAATCACCTCACCACTAACACTAACCTGAGTTTTTGTTTGCAGACTTCCCTCCCAAAACCATGGCTCACATGCCCTCCAGGATGGGGTCTCTGGAGTCACATCACAGGACTGTGCCTGCCATCCCCAAGGAAACTGTGCCCATCACAGTTTCCCAAACCCTCCAGATTAGGATAAACCTGCAATGCCCCTGAGACCACCCTAATATTGGAGGCAAATGCACAGTCTGAAACATCCTGATCACCTCCATCCAGACAGACACCCAAGTCAATGGTCCTTAGTCAGATTATTGTAACTGACATTCACCTAGGACCTCATTCGAAGCCTAGATTAGCTTTTCAGACATCTGGTCACAGAGGCCTCTTCTGGAATACCAACTTATGATACAACATATGGTCCCTGAGCCCCACAACAGAAAATCTCTTGTCCCCAGATGAAAGCCACACTCAGGACCTTTGTTAAACCCTCAGGGTAAATGAATCCTGCACAACCCCTTAGCCACTTGAACATTCTAAGATCTTCCTGGTAACAAACCAGCATTGTGACACATTTTCATGAGACTCCATGTCAACTCATGGCCTTGCTACTTCGACCCAGAGACACAAGAACGAACCTGCAATGTTCCTCATCTCCAATGGTCAATGAAGGTGTGCTTTCCAGGCATCCATGCTGAAGAGTTCTTCTGTCCAGACTTTCCACATTGGGGAACCTCGAACAAACAAACCAGACTCCACCTGTCTAGTAGAAGCACACCTTAGAGTTTGGAGCATCTCACAAGCCTCATCGGGGGAATTCCTGCATGGCCTCTTGATGCCACCCTTCCATTTGTCAGTCATCATAGACACAAACCCCAGCATGAGCAAACCTCTGACATCTGTCCTTACTCAGGTGCTGGATATCTCGAATAAGGTGCTGCGCATTGGAACTACCTTCCGCTCGGTACTGAATTGAACTGTAGCTTGTGTTTAAAATGCCATCCTCACCCTACTGATCTGGAAGACCTATTGATAGAGAATTCTGGAGCCACAACACAACATTCTGCCTTACGCATAGAAAGAAGAAGGGCCTTGTATGTCTGGCCCAGAAACTCTACATGAGGATAGATCTGCTCAGCCCTTGAGGGAACCCTAATTTATACGCTACCTTGGTCACTAGTTCTGTGTGACAGAGCCTGAGCCCTGACCTCGTGTCAGCCACCCAAGGGGCGGGGCCCATATCCTGCATTGTGAGACTGGCCATGGACCAGGGCCATCATCTCTACAAATCCTTGGTATTTAGGCATCTGTCCCCAAAACTTTCGTGGAATCCCTACCAATGGGGGAACCTAAAGCACAATAGAGAACTCCTCCTTCCCCATGGCAGGATTCCTGGAAGTTGGGATGTGTGTGCAACCCTCAGAGTGTTAGCCAGCTGCATGTCCAATGAGACCACGCCCACTCCAGAGGGCTGCCCTGGGCACAAGAAGTCATTGTGCTCTCCGCCTGAACATGCTTTCAAACAAAAACTATCAGTTGCACTTCCAGGACCCGCATTGCAGGCCTGGTAGGCCCCTAGACCCAAATCTTAAATCTTGGTGGGATTTTCCAGGTGCCAAGACCAAAAACCCGTCTCTGGAATCCCTCTTTTGGGGAAACCCTCTGATGGAAAACAGCACTCTTCCCTTCCTCGGTTAAGGCACCAAATTATTGGGAGCCTCCAGGATCGTTAGAGAGGAATAATCTCCCATGGACCCATGAGAACACGCTTGCATTCCGAGGCCATCCTGGACACATTATACAGAAACAAAAGCCCGTGTTTCTGCCTTCAAATAATCTGATTTACAGTTCCAAACGAACTGCCCTCCAGGTCTACACAATGGTCCTGGGATCACCTTGCCATTAACCTGAACCCAAATTTGTGTTTGAAGACTTCCCTCCCAAGACCATGGCTCACATGCCCTCCAGGATGGGGTCTCTAGAGCCACACCACAGGAGAATGCCTGCCATTCCCAAGGAAAAAGTGTCCATCACAGTTGCCAAGTAATATCCAGATTAGGAGAAACTTGCAAGGCCCCTGATCCCAGCCTTCTGGAATCCCTCTTTTGGTGGTACACCTGAGGGAAAAAAACAAAAAGGCCTCCTCCCTTCCCACAGAATGACCCCAGACTCTTGGGATCAGGCCAAATCCCCAGAGAGGGAGCCTAGTCCATGGCCCATGAGGCCACTCTGACACTCCACGGCCATCATTGACACAATATAGAGAGACAAAAGCCTGAGCAAGCGCCTCACCCTTGCCCTTTGTTCATATCCCAAAGAGTTCTCCTAACGGTCTATAGATCGGGCCGGCCATACCTACATGCCCAAACCTAAGTGGAGTTTGTGTTTTCAGACTTCTGTCCCGACGGCACTGGCATATGCACTGTCCACGCTTGGGTCCCTGGAGTCATACCTCAGGACTGTGCCTTTCCTCTCCAAGGGAATTCTTCCCATTCCATTGGCCACAACCTTGTAAATTAGGAAAAACCTCTAAAGTCACCGAGGCCATGCCACTATGTAGGCTGCCCAGGACAAACAGGGGTGATCTGACACCAACTGAGCAACTACCTCCACTCAGACCCATCGACAGATGTCCCCAGAGAAGAAGACTGAACCGGACAGGCCACTGGGTCCTAATCGGATCCATTGCTTTTGTTTCCAGGCATCTCTCCTCAGATGCCTGGTTTCCAATACCAGCATACGTTGGTTTCCTGAGGCACCAATAAGAACAAATCTCGCCTCCCTATGCAAAACTTGCTTGTTGAAGCTGTGTCAAAACCTCTGGTTAGGAGAATCTTATAGGGCCCTGGTGCCACTGCCCCCTTCCAAGATCTCCATGGACTCCAACCCACATTATGACCCATCCTCAGGAGAGTCCATTTCAACTCAGCCCCCTCGGTTGCTACCCAAGAGCCCGCAGATCAAACGTGTCTTCTCGCTAGGAGACAATTGGAAAATGAGGCCGGCTGCCCAGGAATCCATCCTTAGAACTCTGCTCTGCAGAAGTACCTTATGGGTCATCCTGGAGCCATCCAACAGGTATTAATTATCCCACAGAAGGAATCCTTGTGGTTTGAAGAATCTCACAACTACCATCGTGGGAAAACCTCCATGGCCTCATAATGCGCCCCCCCCCCTTCACGAAGGGGCCAACATGGACAGAAACTCCAACCTGAGCCAACGTCTGATCCTCACCCTGACTTCAGATGCATGAGATCTCGATTCAGCTCTGCCGAGTGTGCCTGCCGTGCCCTCGCCCCAAAACCTAAGCCTAGCTTGTGTTCTTAGACTTCCATCCCAACTCTCCTGGCCAACAAGCCCTCCAGTTTTGGAATTCTGGAGCCACAATGCAGCACTCTGCCTTCCCTCCAGAAGAAAAACTTTGCCCTATGTTGCTAATGAGAAACCCCAAATGATTATCTAATGCACGCCACACGCCTGTACTGGAATTATAGAGCCTACCCTGTCTGACACATCCTGAAACCAGACATCTTAAAGGACACCCAGACATCTGACCCTAAATTGAACACATCGTACCTGACATGGCCTTAGGTCGTCATCTCTTCTCAACCTTGGTTTTCAGGCTTCAGAACCTAGACCTTGTCTCCAATCACTGCCCAGGGGTGAACGTGATGCAGAAATCAGAATTCCTCCTTCCCCATGGCAAGAAACCTTGTGGTTGGTGTGTTGTCCAATGTTCAGTGTAGGAAAACCTGTGTTGCTGAGAAGCCACGCCAAGAGCTTGAAGGCCGCCTTGGGCACAGACAAGCTTTGTGACCCACAGCGTGAGTCCTGTACTCAAGTAACGGCTCTCAGTGGCTGGAACAGGAGCCTGCATATGGGGCTTCTCATGCCCATAGAGCCGCAGGCCTTACCAGAGGGCAGGTATTCCAGTTGTCAGTACCCACTGCAACGCTCAAAAATCCCGCTATTGCGGGGACACCTGAGGCAGAAAACAGGACTCCTCCCTTCCCACAGAATGACCCCAAACTCTAGGGACATGGACAAATCACCAGATTGGGAATACTCTTCCTTGGCCCATGAGGCCACCCCTACATTAAACAGCCATCGTGGACACAACATCCAGTGAAAAAAGCCTGAGCAACTGCCTTGACTCGCCTTCCTTTTATATCCTGAGGAGATCCCCTCACAGACTGTAGATCAGGCCTATCATACCTCAGCCCCAAACCTGAGCCGAGTTTCTGTTTTTGGACGTCTTTCCCCACAGCCCTGGCACACACAAACTCCAGGCTGGGTCCTCTGGAGCCATGCCACAGGACTTTGCCTGCTTTCTTCTAGGAAACTATGCCCATTCCATTGGCCACAACCCTACTAAATAGGAGAAACTTCAAGGTCCCGAGGACATTCTACTACTGTAAACTGCCATGCACAAACGGGCATTTTGACAAAAGTTGAGCAACTACCTCCACGCACACATGCAGACAGATGTCCAGAGAGACAGAAAATTGAACCGTACAGGCCCCTAGGCCCTAATATGAACTCTTGCTTTGGTTTTCATCTGTCACTCCTCAGAGGCCAGGGTTCAAAGTCCAGCATATGGGGCTTTCCTGAGGCACCAAATAGAACCCACTCATCTCCACATGGGAAGCTTCCTTGTTGGAGCTGTGTCAAACCCTTCATGTTGGAGAATCCTGCAATGACCATGAGCCACCACCACATTCCAAGGTGTCCATGTCCAACAAACCACATTATGACCCATTCTTAGGAGAATCCATATCAACTCAGCCCTCTGGGTAGCTCACCCAAGAGCTTGCAGATTGAGCCTGTCTTGTCCCGACCAGCCAATGGGAATGTGAGGTGGTGTTTCCAGGTATCCATGCTTAGATACATGCTCTTGAGTCTTTCCGTATGGGGCATGATGGAAACATCCAATAGGACTCAACTGTCCTGTAGAAGGAAACCTTGAGGTTTGGAGCAGCTCACAACTCCCAACATAGGGAAAACTCTCTGTCCTCATGATGGCCCTACCCGCTTCAGGAAAGGGCCATCCTGGACACAAACTCCAGCCTGAGGGAAGGTCTGATACTCGCCCTGATCTCAGATGCTGGAGATCTCGATTCAGCCTCTGCAGAGTGGGCCTGCCGTGCACTCGGCCCGAAACCAAATGCTAGCTTGTGTTTTAAGACTTCCTTCCTCACACTCCTGGCAAAAAAGCTTTCCAGACTGGAAATTCCAGAACCACAATGCAGAGGAAACCTCTGCCTGCCCACCAAAAGAAAAACTTTGCCTTATTGGGCTCTCTAGACACCCCAAATGATGATCAACATGCTCTGGCCTCTAACGAACCCCAATTGGATTGGCTGCCCTGGGCACTAATGCTCTATCTGACACAGCCTGAGGCCAGACGTCCCGACAGACAAGGAGACAGCTGGCCGCACACCCAGCATATCCGACACGCCATGGCCTTAGGCTGTCATCTCTTCCCAACCTGGGTTTTCAGACATCTGAACCTAGACATTATATCCAATCCACACACAGGTGGGTACCTGAAGCACAAATCAGAACTCCTCCTTCCCCATGGCTGTAAAGCTTGCTGTTGGCATGGAGTCACACCTTCACAGTAGGAGAAACCTTCATAGCCCCTGAGGCCAAGCCCAAATGTGAGTGCCAACTTAGGCACAAACTCGCATTGTGACCCTCAGTGTGAGCCCCATCTCGAAGTAAGGCCTTGAGGGGCCTGGACAATTAGCCCACATATGGGGTGTTCCAAGCCCCTATGTTCCCAATCCTCACCAGATTTTGAGTTCTCCAGTCGCCCATACCTGGGGCTCTGGTATGAAATCCCTCTCTTGGAGAGACACCTGATTCAGACAGCGGGACTCCACCCTTCCCACAAAATGACCCCAAACTGTTGGGAGCTGGGTCAAATCCCCAGAAAGGGAGACTCGTCCATAGCCCCTGAGGCTACCCCCACAATCCACGGCTATTCTGGACACAACATCCAGCGAGAAAAGCCTGAGCAGCCGGCTCCCACTCTCAATTCTTTAATAAGGTGAGGAGCTCCCCTCATGGTCTGTCAATCAGACCTGCTATACCCTCACAACACACCTAAGCTGAGATTGTGTTTCCAGAGTTCTGTGCCCACAGCCCGGACCCACACAGCCTACAGGCTAGGGCCTCTGGAACCAGACCGAAGGACTGTGTCTGTCCTTTCCAAGGAAACTGTGTCCAATCAATTGACCAAACCCTACAGATTAGGAGAATCCTCCAAGGCCCCCTAGGCCATCCCAATAGTGTAGGCCGCCATGGACTAAGATGGGTACTCCAACACCAGCTGAGCAACTCTCTCCACTTAGACACTTAAACAGTGTCCCCAGAGACAGAAGATTGAAAAGGACAGGCCCCTAGGCCCTAATCTGAACCCTAGCTTTGGTTTCCAGGTGTCTGTAATCAGAGGACTGGATTAGAAGACAAGCATCTGGGGCTCTTCTGAGACACCAAACAGAACCTCTCTCGTCTCCACATGGGGAACTTTCTTATTGGAGCTGTATCAAACCCTTTGGGTAGGCGAATTCTGCAGGGCCCCTAAGCCAGCAGCACCTTCCAAGGTCTCCATGGACACAAACCCATATTATGACCCATCCTCAGGAGAGTCCATTGCAACTCAGCCCCCTGGGTAGCTGGCTCCAGAGCCAGCAGTTCAAACATGTCTTGTCACTAATAGCCAATGGGAATGTGAGGTATGCAGTACAGGCATCCATACTTCAAACCCTGCTCTCCAGATCTTCCATATGGGACGTCCTGGAGCCATCAAACAGGACTCGACTGTACCGCAGAAGGAAACCTTGTGGTTTGGAGCAACTCACAAACTCTGTGTGGGAAAACTCCCTTGGCCTCATGAGGCCCCCTCTTCATGAAGGGGCCATCATGGACACAAACGCCAGCCCCAGCCAACGTCTAATCCTCACCCTGACTTCAGATGCAGGAGATCTCGACTCAGCCTCTGCAGAGTGGGCCTGCCACGCCCTTGGCCCCAAACCTCACCCTAGCTTGTATTTTCAGACCTCCATCCTCACACTCCTGGCACACAAGTCTTCCCGTTTGGGAATTCTGGGGACAAAATAAAGCACTCTGCCTGCCCACCAGAAGAAAAACACTCTCTATGGCATTGCCCAGAAACCCCAAATGAGGATCAACCTGCTAGGCCCTTGGCAGCACCTCAACTGCATAGGCTACCCTTAAGCACCAATGCTGTCTTACATAGCCTGAGCCCAGACCTTCCGACAGACACCGAGACAGCTGGCCACACACCCAGCACATCAGACCCGCCACGGCCTTAGGCCACCATCCCTTCCCAACGTGGGTTTTCAGGCATTGGAACCTAGACATTATCTCTAATTCCTGTACAGGGCGAAACCTGATGCAGAAGTCAGAACTCCTCCTTCCCCATGGCAGGAAACTTTCCTGTTGGCAGGGAGTAAAACGTTCAGCATAGGAGAAAACTGCATGGCCCATGAGGCCACGCCCATGCTTGAGGGCCGCTTTGGGCACAAACAGGCATGGTGACCCTCAGCAAAAGACCCATATTCAAGTAATGCCTCTCAGTGACTGGACCAAGAGCTCGCATATTGGGCTTGCCATGTCCATAGGCCCCCAGGCCTAACCAGACGGCGGGTATTCCAGTTGTCAGTACCCACTGCTCTGCTCTAGAATCCCTCTACTGGGGGGAAACTTGAGGTAGAAAACAGGACTCCTCCCTTCCCACAGAATGACCCCAAACTCTTGGGAGCTGGGCAAATCACTAGCGAAGGAGACACTTCCACGGCCCATGAGGCCACCCCTATATTAAATGGCCATCGTGGACACAACATCCAGAGACAAATGCCTGAGCGACTGCCTCCCACTCGCCCTCCTTTCATATCACGAGGACCTCCCCTCACGGACTGTAGATCAGGCCTGCCATCACCTCGGCCCCAAACCTGAACCGAGTTTGTCTTTCCAGACGTCTGTCCCCACAGCCCCAGCCCACACACCCTACAGGCTGGGGCCTGCGGAGCAACACTTCAGGACTGTTGCTGCTCTGTCCTAGGAAACTGTGCCCATTCCATTGGACAGAACCCTATAGAACAGGAGAAAGCTCAAGGCCCCCGAGGAAATTCCACTACTGTATGCTGCCCTGGACAAACAGGGTCATTCTGACACAAGCTGAGCACCTCCCTCCATGCACACATGCAGACAGATGTCCACAGAGACAGAAGATTTAACCAGACAGTCGCCAAGGCCCTCATCTGAACTCTTGTTTTGGTTTCCAGGTGTCACTCCTCAGAGGCCTGGGTTCCAAGACCTGCATATGGGGCTTTCCTGAGGCACCAAACAGAAAACCTCCCGTCTCCACATGGGAAACTGCCTTGTTGGAGCTGTGTCAAGCCCTTCAGGATGGAGAATCCTGCAGAGACCCTGATCCACCGCCACATTCCAAGGCCTTGTCCTGACCAGCCAATGGGAATGTGAGGTGGGGTTTCCAGGAATCCATGCTTAGACCCCTGCTCTCGAGTCTCTCCGTTTGGAGCTTCCTAGAACCATCAAATTGGACTCTACTGTCCTGCAGAAGGAAACCTTGGGGTTTGGAATAGCTCACAACTCCCAGCTTGGCAAACATCCCTGGCCTTATGGCACACCCACCCCCTTCAAAAGGGGCCAACATGGACACAAACTGCAGCCTGAGGCAACGTCTGATACTCGTCCTGACCTCAGATGCAGGAGATCTCGATTCAGCCTCTGCAGAGTGGGCCTGCCATGCCCAAGGCCCCAAACCTAATGCTTGCTTGAGTATTCAGACCTCCTTCCTCATACCTGGCAAACAAGCCCTGCAGACTGGGAATTCCTTAACCACAATGCAGCCCTCTCCCTGCTCACCAGAAGAAAAACGTTTTTATGGGGCTCTCCAGAAACTCCAAATGAAGATCAACCTGCTCATGCCTCGATCGCACCCCACCTGGATAGTTTTCCCTGGGCACTAATGCTCTATCTGACACAGCCTGAGGCCAGACGTCCTGACAGACAGGGAGACAGCTGACCACACAGCCAGCACATTGGACATGCCGTAGCCTAGCCCGCCATCTCTTCCCAACCTAAGTTTACAGACATCTGAACCTAGACATTATATCTAATCCCCACACAGGTGGGTACCTGAAGCACAAATCAGAACTCCTCCTTCCCCATGGCTGTAAAGATTGCTGTTGGCATGGAATCACACCTTCAGGGTAGGAGAAACCTTCATAGTCCCTGAGGCCACACCCAAATTTGAGTGTGGACTTGGGCACAAACTCGCATTGTGACCCTCAGCGTGAGCCCCATGTCGAAGTAAGGCCTCTCACGGCCTGGAACAGGAGCCCGCATATGGGGCTTGCCAAGCCACTATGCTCCCAATCCTCAACAGAGTTCGAGTTTTCCAGTCGCCCTTACCTGGGGCTCTGGTATAGAATCCCTCACTTGGAGAGACACCTGAGCCAGACAACAGGACTCCATCCTTCCCACAAAATGGCCCCAAACTCGTGGGAGCTGGGCCAAATCCCCAGAGAGGGAGACTCGTCTATACACCCTGAGGCCACCCCCAGAATCCACGGCTATCCTGGACACAAAATCCAGAGTCAAAACTCTGAGAGACCATCTCCCACTTGCCCTTCTTTCATGAGCCAAGGAGCTCCCCTCACGGTCTGTCCATCTAGCCTGCCATACCCTCGGCACCGCACCTAAGTTGAGTTTGTGTTTGCAGACTTCTGTGTCCACAGCCTGGACCCACACACCCTCCAGGCTATGGCCTCTGGTGCCACACTGAAGGTTTTTGCCGGTCCTCTCCAAGGAAACTGCGCCCAATCCATTAACCACAACCCTACAGATTAGGAGAAAACTCCAAGGACCCTGAGGCCATCCCAGTAGTGTAGGCCGCCCTGGACTAAGGGGAGCACTGTGACATCAGCTAAGCAACTATGTCCACTTAGACACTCAGTGTCCCCAGAGACAGGTGATTGAAACGGACAGGTCCCTAGGCACTAATATGAATGCTATCTTTTGTTTCCATGTCTCTGTTCTCAGAGGACTGGTTTCAAAGACTAGAATATGACATTTTTCTGAGGCACTAAACAGAGCCTCTATCATCTCCACATGAGGAGGTTTCTTATTGGAGCTGTATCAAACCCTTCGGGTAGTCCAATTCTGCATGGTTCCAGAGCCACCAGCACATTCCAAGGTCTCCATGTACACAAACCCACATTAGGACCCATCTTCAGGAGAGTCTATTTCAACACATCCCTTGGTAGGTCAATCCGGAGCCAGCAGTTCAAACATGCCTTGTCGCTAATAGTCAATGGGAATGCGAGGTATTCTGTACAGGCATCCATCCTTTGAACCCTGATCTCCAGTCATTCCATATGGGACATTCTTGAGCCATCCAACAGGACTCCACTGTACCACAGAAGAAAACATTGTGGTTTGGAGCAACTCACAACCTCAGCATGGGAAAACCTCCTTGGCGTCGTGAGGCCCCCGCTTCATGAATGGGGCATCATGGACACAAACTATAGCCTCAGCCAACGTCTCATTGTCACCCTGACTTCAGATGCAGGTGATCTCGATTCAGCCTCTACAGAGTGGGCCTGCGGTGCCCTTGTCCTCAAACCTCATCCTAGCTTGTGTATTCAGACTTTTATCCTCACACTCCTGGCATACAAGCCCTCCCGACTGGGAATTCTGGGGTCACAATGAAGCACTCTGCCTGCCCACAAGAAGAAAAACTTTGTCTATGGCATTGCCCAGAAACCCCAAAGAGGATCAACCTGCTCGGCCCTCAGCAACATCCCAGTTGCATAGGCTACCCGAAGCACTAGTGCTCTGTCTTACATAGCCTGAGCCCATACCAAGACACCGAGACAGGTGGCTGCACACCCAGCCAGATTGAACCGCCATGGTCTGTGACCATTCATCCCTTCCCATTGTCCTGCGTGTCTTCCTAGAGGTATGTTCTGAGGCTGTGTCAGACTGTGCATTTTTTCCAGAGCGGCCTATGAAATTGGGGTATACTCAAGGGCCTTGCAGGTTTCTCCGAATCTGAAGGGTTTGAGAAAATGGGACAGGCAGAGTTTCCTCAGGAGAGCAGGCCCAGTGATGTGGTGTGGTTCTGGAGGCCCCATCCTTGAGGGCATGTGGTCAGGACCTTGGGACCAAAGTCTTCAGATACAAACTCAAGTGAGAGTTAGGGTTTAGGTGATGGCATTCCCAATCTGCAGACCCTGAGGGCAGCTCCTCAGGATTTGAAATTCGGAAGCCTGTGAGGCAGGATCACAGGCTTTTCTTTCTGGATTGTGTGTTTAGGATGGCCATGGAATGGAGAGGAATCCTAATGGGTCCATGGGAGATTCTAATTCTCTGGAATTCTGCCCGTCACCCAAGATTTTGGTGTCTTTCTGGGAAAAGGGGAGAGTGTGGTTTTCTGTGTCAGGGGTCCCATCCAAACAGGCATTCCAGAGATGGGTTCCGGGTCTGGAAACCAGGATAACCCCACCAAGGCTTAGGATTTGGGCCTAGAGGCATGACAGGCCAGCTCTGTGGGCTCCTGGTCCAGCTCCCGAGGTGCTTGTTGGAAAGGGGTCTCAGGCTGAGGATCAAAATGCCTGTTTTTGCCCAGCTGCCCATCCTGAGTGGGCGTGGTCTCATGGGTCATTCACTTGGCTCCCCCTCTGAGGGATGGACAGTCATCTCAACATTCATTTTTCCTGCCATCGGGAAGAGGAGTACTCTTTTGTGCTTAAGGGTCCCCCATGGACAGGAATTTGACTTAAGTTATAGGACAGGTACCTGAATACTCAGGTTGCTTTTAGATGATGGCCTTGGGCAAAGGCAGGACCCACTTGCTGGATATGGAACCCGCTGTCTGGGTGGCTGACAGGAGGTCGGTGCTCGAGCTGTGTCAGACAGAGCATTCATGGAGAGGGCGGCCTATGATATTGGGGGGTCGTTGAGAGCTGTGCACCTGGATTCTCATGTGTGTTTTCTCTGCAGACCCAGAGGGCACTTCTTCTTTCTGGTTGGCAGGCAGAAAGCTGCGTTGGGGCTCCAGAATTCCCAATATGGAGGGCTTGCAGGTGAAGAATGTGAGGACAGAAGTCTGAGAACACAAGCAAAGGTTAAGCTCAGTGCCAAGCACATCGCTGTTGGGAACTGTTTGCATTGTTATGGCTCTGGAAGCCTGGATAAGAAGTGAACTTGGACACACTTGGGGACACCCTTGTGTGCCAAGGGAACTTGGAGCAAGTCCAGCGGGGTCGCTTGCATGGCTTGACTCTGAAAGGCTATTTAGGGTGAAAATAACATATGCGTAGTTTTATGTGATTCACTTATGACTTGTCTTGAGAAAAAACACATT
>NC_081568.1:155161816-155219533 GCF_022355385.1 Mustela nigripes | reverse complement strand
CTGAAGCTGTATAAAAGTGGTTACCTGAAGAAATAAAGTTGCTACTCACCTGAGATGGAGTAGTCCTCCTCAGCCTGCTGTCTCTCTCTCTCTCTCTTTTCTTTAAATCTCCCAGCCCTACTTTCAGGTGTTGTTCTCTGACTGGAAACGGCACATGGCCATTCCAATGTACAGCAGTTGTTTTGAGATCTCCAGTACCTAAGAATGGGCGAGGGTCAGATGTCTTCTCACTCTGGGGTTTGTACCATGGTGGCCAATGAATGGTGGATGGCCTCCAGAAGCCTTGGAGTTTTTCTCAAGCTGGAGTTTGTGAGCTGCTCCAAACAGCAAGGTGTCCTACTGCCAGACAGGGGAAGTCCATTTAGAGGGCTCCAGGGTACCATATAAGGAAAGATTCAATAGCAGAGCTCTCTGAATGGAGGCCTGGGAAGCCCACCTCATGTTACAATTGCAGCCAAAAAACAGGGCAGGCTTGATCCACTGGCACTAATTCCAATTTCCAAGTGATCTGCGTTGATGGAAGTTCTCAGTATAATGGGTCCCAATGCTGCTTGGTGTCCAGTGAGAACTTAGAATGTGGTGGTGTCCCTGAGGCCAGGCAGGATTCTCCTACCTGAGGGTTAGACCCAGTTCCCAGGAGCCAGGTTTCCTTCTTGGGACAGGAGGCGTTCTCTTGTATGGTGCAGGCGTTCTCTTGTATATGTCAGACCATATGTTGGATATTAAGAACAGATCTCTGGTGACAGAGGCCTGAAAACCTTAGCTAGGGTTCTGATGTGGTCCTGGGGCATAGTAGGTTCAATCTTCAGACTCAGGGACATTTAGCTACGTGTCTTCCTAGAGGTAGGTGCTGAGTCTGTGTCAGAATGTGCACTTTTTCAAAAACGGCCTATGATATTGGGGTGGACTCAGGGGCCTTGCTGTTTCTCCTGATATGGAGGGTTTGGGCAACTGAGACAGGCAGACTTTCCTCTGGAGAGCAGCCCCAGTGATGTGCTGTGGTTTTGGGGGCCCCATCCTGGAGGGCATGTATGTCAGGGATTTTTGACGAATGTCTTCAGACAGAAACTCTGATAAGACTTAGAGACCAGGTGATGGCAGGCAGGATCTGCAGACCCTGAGGGAAGCTCCTCGGGATTTGAAATTTGGGCAGCTGGGAGGCAGGAGTATAGGCTTTTCTGTCTGGATTGTGTGTCTAGGGTGGCCATGGAATGGACGGGTGGCCTCATGGGTCCATGGGAGATCCTACCTCTTTGGGGAATCTGCCCGGCACCCAAGAGTTTCTTGTCCTTCCGGGGAAAGGGGAAAGCCCGGTTTTCCGTGCCAGGGTTCCAGTCCAAACAGGCATTCCGGAGATGGTTTCTGGGTACAGGCGCCTGGATAACACCAACAATGCTTAGGATTTGGGCCTAGGGGCATGACAGGCCTGCTCTGTGGGCTCCTGGTCCAGCTCCCTTGAGGGCTTGTTGGAAAGGGTTCTCAGGCTGAAGGTCACAATGCCTGTTTGTGCCCAGCTGCCCATCCTGAGTGGGCGTGGTCTCATAGGCCATGCAGTTGGCCCCACTCTGAGGGTTGGACAGCCATCTCAACATTCAGTTTTCCTGCCATGGGGAAGGAGGAGGACTCTTTTGTGCTTCAGGGTCCCGGTTGGGGACCTGGGCAGGAATTTGAGTTAAATTCTGGGACAGGTACCTGAATACCCACGTTGCTTTAAGATGACGGCCTCTGGCAAAGGCAGGACCCACCTGCTGGATATGGGACCCACTGTCTGGGTGGCTGACAGGAGTTCTGGGCTCGAGCTGTGTCAGATAGAGCATTAGTGCAGAGGGCGGCCTAGGATATTAGGGTGCTGTTAAGAGCCGTTCAGCTAGATCCTCATGTGGTGTTTCTGTGCAGACCCATAGGGCACTTCTTCTTTCTGTTGGCCAGATAGAAGGGAGTGTTGTGACTCCAGAATTCCCAATATGGAGGGCTTGCAGGCGAGGAGTGTTATGACAGAAGTATAAAAACACAAGCAATGTTTAAGCACACTGCATAGCACATGGCTGTAGCAACGTACAGCAGTTGTTTCGAGATCTCCAGTACCTGAGTATGGGTGAGGGTCAGATGTCTGCTCACACTGGAATCTGTATCCATGATGGCCAACAAATGGTGGGGTGGCCTCATGAAGCTTTGGAGTTTTTCCCAAGCTGGAGCTTGTGAGCTGCTCCAAACAGCAAGGTGTCCAACTGCGGGATAGTGGAAAGCCACTTCGAGGGCTCCAGAGTCCCCCATATGGAAAGTTTCAGAGCTCTCTGAATGGAGGCCTGGGAAGTCCACCTCACGTTACCATTGCAGCCGAGGAAAAGGGCAGGCTTGATCCACTGGCACTAATTCCATGTTCCACGTGATCTGCGTTGTCGGAAGTTCTCAGCCTAACAGGTCCCAATGCTGCTTGGTGTCCAGGGGGACCTCAGTATGTGTCAGTGTCTTGGGTCATGCAGGATTCTCATTCCTTAGGGTTAAAGCCAGGTCTCAGGAGCCAGGTTTCCTTCTTGGTACAGGAGGTATTCTCTTGTATGGCTCACGCACCACATGTTGGACCATATGTTGGATTTCCAAAACAGAAATCTGGGGACAGAGACCTGAAAATGTAAGTTAGGTTTCCAATGAGATCCTAGGGGCATGTCAGTTTCAATCATGGGACACAGGGCCATTGACATGCATGTCTTCCTGGAGGTAGGTGCTGAGGCTGTGTCATACTGCATTGTTTTTAGAGCGGCCTATCAATTTGGAGTGGGCTCCAGGGCCTTGCAGGTTTCTCCTATTCAGGTGGGTTTGGTCAATGAGATGGCAGACTTTCCTTGGGAGAGCAATCCCAGGTATGTGGTGTGGTTCTGGAGGACCCATCCTTGAGGGCATGTGGGTCAGACCTTTTGGACAAAAGACTTCAGACACGAACTCGGTTAAGACTAAGGGGTGAGGTGATGGCATTCCCGATCTGCAGACCCTGAGGACAGCTCCTTGCGATTTGAAATTCCAGTGGCTGGGAGGCAGGAGCACGGACTATTCTGTCTGAATTGTGTGCCTAGGATCACCACGGAATGGAGGGGTGTCCTCATGTTTCCATTTGATATTCTTCTTCTCTGGGGATTCTGCCTGGCACCCAAGAGTTTGGTATCTTTCTGGAGAAAGGGGAGAGCGTGGTTTTCCGAGTCAGGGGTTCCATCCAAACAGGGATTCCAGAGATGGGTTCTGGGTCCCGGTGACTGAATAACCCCACCAACGCTTAGGATTTGGGCCTAGGGGCCTGGCTGGCCTGCTCTGTGGGATCCTGGTACAGCTCCCTAGGGGGCTTTTTAGAAAGGGTTCTCAGGCTAAGGGTCACAATGCCTCTTTGTGCCCAGCTACCCAACCTGAGTGTGTCTGGTCTGATGGGCCATGCACCTGGCTCTCACTCGGAGGGTTGGACAACCATCTCAGCATTCAGTTTTCCTGCCATGGGGAAGAAGGAGTAATCTTTTGTGCTTCAGGATCCCCATGGGGAGGAATTTGAGTTAAGTTCTGGGACAGGTACCTGAATACCCAGGTTGGTTCGAGACAACTTCCTTGTGCGAAGGCAGGACCCACCTGCTGGATATGGGGCCCACTATCAGGGTAGAAGACAGGAGGTCTGGGCCGGGCTGTATCAGACAGCACATTAGTGCACAATGCAGCCTATGACATTGCAGTGCCGTTGAGGGTCGTGCATGTGGATCCTCACGTGGGGTTTCTGCGCTGACTCATAGGACACTCCTTCTTTCTTGTTGGCAGGCAGAAGGATGCGTTGTGATTCCAGAATTCCCAAAATGGAGGGCTTGCAAGTGATGAGTGTGAGGATGGAAGTCTGGAAACAGAAGCTATGGTTAAGCTCAGTGCCAAGCACATGGCCATTCCAATGTGCAGCAGTTGTTTGGAGATCCCCAGCACCTGAATATGCAGGAGGGTCAGATGCCTGCTCACCCTGGAGTTTGTATCCATGATGGCCAGCGAATGGTGGGTAGCCTCAAGAAGCCTTGGAAGTTTTCCCAAGCAGGAGCTTGTGAGCTGCTCCAAACAGCAAGGTGTCCTACTGCCAGACAGGGGAAGTCCATTTAGAGGGCTCCAGGGTACCAAATAAGGAAAGATTTGATAGCAGAGCTCTCTGAATGGAGGCCTGGGAAGCCCACCTCATGTTACCATTGCAGCCAAAAAACAGGGCAGGCTTGATCCACTGGCACTAATTCCAATTTCCAAGTGATCTGCGTTGATGGAAGTTCTCAGTATAATGGGTCCCAATGCTGCTTGGTGTCCAGTGAGAACTTAGAATGTGGTGGTGTCCCTGAGGCCAGGCAGAATTATCCTACCTGAGGGTTAGACCCAGTTCCCAGGAGCCAGGTTTCCTTCTCGGGACATGAGGCGTTCTCTTGTATGGCTCAGGACCACATGTCATACCATATGTTGGATTTCACGAACAGGTGTCTGGTGACAGAGGCATGAAAACCTAAGCTAGGGTTCTGATGATGTCCTAGGGGCATGTCAGTTTCAACCTCGGACTCACGGCCTTTGACCTGCATGTCTTCCTGAAGGTAGGTGCTGAGGCTGTTTCACACTGTGCATTTTTTCCCGACCATCCTATGAAATTGGGGTGGGCTCAGGTGCCTTTTAGGTTTCACCTAATCTGTAGGGTTTGGGCAACTGATATGGGCAGAGTTTCCTGGGAAGTGCATGCCCAGCGATGTGGTGTGGTTCTGGAAGCCCCATCCTGGAAGGCATGTTAGTCAGGGCTCTGGGACCAAAGTCTTCACACACAAAATCGGTAAGTTAGGTGAGAGGTGATGGCAGTCCCGATCTGCAGACTCTGAGGGAAGCTACTCGGGATTTGAAATTCGCGTGGCTGGGAAGCAGGAGCATAGGCTTTTCTTTCTGGATTGTGTGTCTAGGAGGCCACGGAATGGAGGGATGGCCTCATAGGTCCATGGGATATTCTTCCTATCTGGGGATTCTGCCTGGCACCCAAGATTTTTATGTCTTTATGGGGAAGGGGAAAATGCTCTTTTCCGTCACAGGGGTCCCATCCAAACAGGGATTCCAGAGATGGGTTCTGGGTCTTGGTGCCTGGATAACCCAGCCAAAGCTTAGTATTAGGGCCGAGGGGCATGACAGGCCCGCTCTAGGGGGTTCTGGTTCAGCTCCCATGAGGGCTTGTTGGAAATGGGTCTCAGGGTGAGGGTCACAATGCCTGTTTGTGCCCAGCTGCTCATTCTGAGTGAGTGTTGTCTTTTGTTCCATGTACCTGGATCCCAATCTGAGGGTTGGACAACCATCGCAACATTTACTTTTCCTTCTATAGGGACGGAAAAGTACTCTTTTTGTGCTTCAGGGTCCTCTATGGGCAGGAATTTGAGCTCTGTGCTGGGACAGGTACCTACCCAGGTTGGTTCGAGATGGAGGACGCAGGTCAAGGCAGGTCACACCTGCAGGATATGGGGCCCGCTATCTGGATGGCTTCCAGGAGGTCGGGACTTGGGCTGTGTTAGACAGAGCATTAGTGCACAGGGTGGCCTATGATATTGGGGTGCCAGAGAGGGCTGTGCAGGTGGATCCTCATTTGGGGTTTCTGTGCAGACCCATAGAGCACTTTTCTTTCTCATGGGCAGGCAGAAGTCTGCACTGTGACTCCCAAATTCCCAATATGGAGGACTTGCAGGCAAGGAGTTTGAGGACAGAAGTCTGAAATCACAAGCTACAGTTATGCTCAGTGCCGAGCACATGGCCGTTCCAATGTGCAGCGGTTATTTCGAGATCTCCTGCACCTGAGTATGGGTGAGGGTGAGATGTGTACTCACTCTGGAGTTTGTATCTATGATGCCCAACGAATGGGATATCCAGAACCTGAGTAAGGACGGATGTCAGATGTTTGCTCACACTGAAGTTTGCATCTATGATGATCGAAAAATGGAGGAATGGCATCAAGATGCCATGGAAGATTTCCCACTTTGGGGCTTGTGAGATGCTCCAAACAGGTGAAGTTAGGTTTGTTTGCTTCAGGGCCCCCCATGTGGAAATTTTGGATAGCAGAGCTCTCCCGCATCGATTACTGGAAAGCACACCTCCATTGGCCATTGCACCTGAGAAGCATGGCAGGTTCCTTCTGGTGGCTCTGGCATGACGTTTCAAGGCCTTGAGTTGACATCGAATCTCTTTAAGATGGGTAACAATGCTGGCTTGTTACCAGGGAAATCTCTACCTGGAGGGTGTGTTTGACTGGGCTGTGGGCACAGAAGTCTGAAAACACAAACTCGGCTTAGGTGTGGCACCGAGGGTACGGCAGGCCGAATTTACAGATCGTGAGGGGAGCTCCTCGGTTATTGAAAGAAGGGCGAGTGGGACTCGGTCCCTCAGGGTTTGTCTCTGGATGTTGTGTCCAGGATAGCCGTGGATTATAGGGTGTCCTCAGGTGCTATGGAGGAGTCTCCCTCTTTGGGGATTTGGCCCAGCTCCCAAGAGTTTGGGGCCATTTTGTGGGAAGGGTGGAGTCTTGTTGTCTGGCTCAGGTGTCTCTCCAAGAGAGGGATTCCAGAGCCGAGCCCCAGGTACGGGCGACTGGAAAACTCGAACTCTGGTGAGGATTGGGAGCATAGGGGCTTGGCAAGCCCTATATGCGGGCTCTTGTTCCTGGCCCTGAGAGGCCTTACTTCGACATTGGGCTCACACTGAAGGTCACAATGTGAGTTTGTGCCCATGTTGGCACTCAAGTTTGGGCATGGCCTCAGGGGCTATAAAGGTTTCTCCTACCCTGAAGGTGTGACTCCATGCCAACAGCAAGCTTTACAGCCATGGGGAAGGAGGAGTTCTGGTTTATGCTTCAGGTACCCACCTGTACGAGGATTTGATATAATGTCTAGGTTCAGATGTCTATAAACCCAGGTTGGGAAGAGATGACGGCCTAAGGCCATGGCGTGTCCAAAGTGCTGGATGTGCGGCCAGCTGTCTCCTTCTCTGTCGGGACATCTGGCCTCAGGCTATCTCAGACAGAGCATTAGTGCCCAGGGCATCCTATCAAACTGGGGTGTGTTCGAGGCCCGAGCAGGTGGATCCTCATTTGGGGTTTCTGGAGAGCCCCATAGGGTAACGTTTTTCTTCTGGTGGTTCCGGAATTCCCAAGCTTTTTTGCCAGCAGTGTGAGGAAGGAAGTCTGAAAACATAAACTAGCATTAGGTTTGGGGCCGAGGGCACGGCAGGACCACTCTGTAGAGGCTGAATCGAGATCTCCTGCATCTGAGGTCAGAGCGATTATCAGACATTGCCTCAGGCAGGAGTTTGTGTCCATGATGGCCCCTTCCTGAAGGGGGTTGGGTCATCATGAGGCCAGGGAGGTTTCACTAAGCTGGGAGTTGTGAGCTGCTCCAAACCTCAAGGTTTCCTTCTGCAGGACAGTCGAGTCCTTTTGGATGGTTCCAGGATGCCCCATACAGAAAGACTCGAGAGCAGGGATCTAAGCATGGATTCCTTGAAACTCTACTTCGCATTCCCACTGGCTGGTTGGGACAAGGCATGCTCAATCTGTGGGCTCTAGGCCGAGATACCCAGAGGGATGAGTTGAAATGGACTCTGCTGAGGTTGGGTCATAATGTGGGTTGGTAGCCATGGAGACCTTGGAATGTGGTGGTGGCTCAGGGTCTTTGCAGTATTCTCTAACCCGAAGGGTTTGACACAGCTCCAACAAGGAAGCTTCCCATGTGGAGATGAGAGGTGTTCTGTTTTGGTTCCTCAGGAAAGCCCCAAATGCTGGTCTTTGAACACAGGCCTCTGAGGAGTGACACCTAGAAACCAAAGCAAGAGTTCAGATTAGGGCCCAGGGGCCTGTCCGTTTCAATCTTCTGTCTCTGTAGACATCTGTCTGAGTGAGTGTCTGTGTGGAGATAGTTGCTCAGCTTGTTTCAGGATGCCCCTGTTTGTCCAGAGAGGCATACAGTAGTGAGATGTCCTCGGGGGCCTTGAGGTTTCTCCTATTCTGTAGGGTTGTTGGAAATGGAATGGGCACAGTCTCCTAGGAGAGAGCAGGATAGTCCTGTGGTGTGGATCCAGAGGTCCCAGCCTGAAGTCTGTGTGGGCCAGGGCTGTGGGGACTGACGTCCAAAAACACAAACTTGGCTCAGGTTTGGGGCCGAGGTCATGGCAGGACTGATCTACAGTCCATGAGGGGAGCTCTTCGTGATATGAAAGGAGGCTGAGTAGGAGGCAGTCATTCAGACTTATGTCTCTGGATCTTGTATTCATAATGGTCATTTAATGTAGGGGTGGCCTCATGGGCCATGAAAGATTCTCCCTCTCTGGTGATTTATCCAGCTCCCAGGACTTTGGGGACATTCTGTGGGAAGGGAGGAGTCCTGTTTTCTTCTTCATGTGTTCCCCGAATAGAGGGATTCTAGAGAAGAACACTGGGTAAAAAACTGGAATACCTGACTTCTGGTTAGGTCTTGGGGCCTATGGGCATGGCAAGCCCCATATGCGGGCCCTTGGTCCAGCCACTGAGAGGCGTTACTTGAATAGGGAAATAACGCTGAGGGTCACAATGTGTGTTTGTGCCCAAGGTGGCCCTCAATCATGGGCGGGGCCTCACTGACCATGCAGGTTTCTCCTACACTGAACCTTAGACATGCCAACCTCAAGGTTTCTTACCATGGGGAAGGAGGAGTTCTGATTTCTGCATTACGTTCACCTCTGGGAAGTGACTAGAGATAAGGCCTAGGTGATGAAGCCTGAAAACTGAGGTTGAGAAGAGATGACGACCTAAGGCCATGGTGGGTTCGATGTATTCAGTTTGGGGGCAGCTTTCTAGGTGTCGTTCAGGAGGTCTGTTCTCAGGTTGTGCCAGACAGGGCATTAGTGCCCAGTTAAGCTGTATAATTGGGGTACAGTCGAGTGGCATGCAGAAGGTAACCATTTGGGGTTTCTAGGTAGCCTGAGAAAAAAAAAGGGCAACGTTTTTTTTCTGGAGGGCAAGCAGAGGGCTGTAGTCTGGCTCCAGTATTACCAAACTGGAAAGCTTTTGGGCCAGGATTGTGAGGACTGAAGACTGAGAACTGAAGCTGGGTTTAGGTTTCGGGACGAGGGCACGGCAGGCACACTCTGCTGAGCTGAATTGATATTTTGTGCATCTGAAGTCACGGTGAGGATCAGACGTCGGCTCAAGTTGGAGTTTCTGTCCATGATGGCCCCTTCATGAAGGGGGTTCATCACGAGGCCATGGGGGTTTTCCCATGATGGGAGTAGTGAGATGCTCCAAACCTGAAGGATTTTCTGTGGGTCAATTGAAACTTGTTGGATGGCTCCAGGACATTCCATACAGAACAACTCCAGAGCAGGGTTCTAAGGAGGGATGCCTGGGCAGCCCGCCTCACATTCCAATTGTCTCCTAGCAACAAGACACGTTTGATCTACTAGCTCTGGCGTACCAACTGAGGGGGCAGAGTTGAAATAGATTCTCCAGAGTATGGGTCATAATGTGGGTTTGTGTCCATGGAGACCTTGGAATGGGGCGGTGGCAACAGAGCCCTGAAGTATTCTCCTAACCGGAGGTTTTGACACAGCTTCAACGAGCAAGTTGCCCATGGGGAGATGAGATTTGTTCTCATTGGTGCTTCAGTTACTCCCCCATATGATGGTATTGGAAACATTGGAAACCAGGCCTCTGAGGAGACATGCCTGGAAACCAAAACAATGGATATGATTAGGGCCTAGGGGCCTGTCCGGTTTAATCTTCTTCTATGGGGTCATTTGGCTAGGGGTCTGAATGGAAGTAGTTCCTCAGCTGGTGTCAGATTGCCCCTGTTCATACCAGGCAGTCTACACTATCAGGATGGCCTCAGTGACTTTGGAGGTTTCTCCTAATTTGCAAGTTTGTGGCCAATTAAATGGGCATAATTCCTTTGGGGAGGGAAGGCACAGTCCTGAGGTGTGGCTCCAGGGGCCCAAGCGTGGAGGATGTGTGGGTCAGAGCTGTGGGGACAGAAGTCTGAAAACAAAAAACTCAGCTTAAGTTTGGTGACGTAGGTATAGGAGGCTCGGGCAGACCTTGAGGAGAACTCTTCAGGATACGAACAAAGGGCGAGTGTGAGGCGCTTGTTCAGGCTTTTGTCTCAGCTGAGCAATTACCTCCACTCATACCATAGACAGATGTTGTCAGAGAAGGAAATTGAACCAAACAGGACCCTAGGCCCTAATCAGATCCATTGCTTTGGTTTCCAAGTATCTCTCCTCAGAAGCCTGGATTCAGCTTGTGTCACTGATGGCCGTGGAATGTCGGGGTGGCCTCATGGGCCATGGACGAGTCTCCGTTTCTGGGAATTTGGCCCGATCTGAAGATTTTGGGGCCATTCTGTGGAATGGGAGTAGTTCGTTCTTTTTATTTTACCTCAGGTATGCCACTAAAAGAGGGATTCCAGAGCAGAGCCCTGGGGAGGGGCGACTGAACAACCCGAACTCTGGTTAAGATTGGGGGCCTTGGGGCATGGCAAGCCCCATATGCGGCATCCTGGTCCAGCCACTGAGAGGCTTCACTTGAGGACAGCGCTCACACTGAGTGTCACAATGCATGTTTGTGCCCAAAACAACCCTCAAGCATGGGCAGGGACTCATGGGCTACACTGGTTTCTGCTACACTGAACGTTGGACAACATCCAACCACAAGGTTTCTTGCCATGGGGAAGGAGGAGTTCTGATCAAAGCATCTCCTTCACCACTGGGCAGTGATTGGAGATAAGGTCTAGGTTCTGAAATCTGAAAACATAGGTTGGGAAGAGGGATGACTTAAGGCCATGTCAAGTCCAATGTGCTCGGTGTGGATCCAGCTATCTGCATGTTTGTTGGGAAGTCCGGCCTCAGGCTGTGTCAGACAGGCATTAGTGCCCAGGGTAGATTGTATAATTGGGGTACAGTCGAGTGGCATGCAGGTTGATCCTCATTTGGCTTTCTTGGTAGCACCAAGGTCAATGATTTTCTTCTAGAGGGCAGGAAGAGTGCTGCATTGTGGCTCCGGGATTCTCAAACTGGATGGCTTGTGGGCAAGGAGTGTGAGGACAGAAGTCTGAGAACACGAACTAGACTTAGGTTTCAGGGTGAAGGCACGGCAAGCACACCCCACAGAGCTGAATCGGGATCTCGTGCATATCGAGTCAAAGCGATGAACAAACGTAGGCTCAGGTTTTTGTGTCTCTCCATGATGGTCCCTTCATAAAGTGAGGGGGACGCATCACAAAGCTATCGAGGTTTTCCCACGTTGGGAGTTGTGAGATGCTCCAACATGCAAGGATTCCTTATGCAGGACATTGGAGACCTGTTGGATGGCACCAGGATGTCCCATACATAATGACGCCAGAGCAGGGTTCTAAGGGTGGATGCTTAGACAGCCTGCCTCCCATTCCAATTGTCTCCTAGCGACAGGACAGGTTCCATCTGCTGGCTCTTGGGGAGCAACCGAGGTGGCTGAGTTGAAATGGAATCTCCTGTGGATGGGTCCTAATGTGGTTTGTGTCCATGGAGACCTTGGAATGGGGCGGTGGCACTGGGGCCCTGAAGGGTTTTCCTAAACAGAGGTTTTGAGACAGCTACAAAGAGCTCGTTTCCCAACTGGAGATGAGATTTGTTCTGATTGGTGCCTCAGGAAACCCCCATATGCTGGTATTGGAAACCAGGCCTCTGAGGAGAGATACCTGGAAACCAAAGCAATAGATCTGATTAAGGCCTAGGGGCCTGTCCAGTTAAATCTCCTTCTCTGGTGAAATCTTTCTATGGTATGAGTGGAGGTAGTTTCTCACCTGGTGTCAGCCCGCCCCTGTTTGTCCGGGAAGCCTACGTTATTGAGATGGCCCTGGGACTTTGGAGGTTTCTCCTAATTTGTAGGATTGTGGACAATGGAAAGGGCAGAATTCCTGTGGAGTGGGCAGGCACAATCCTGAAGTGTGATTCCAGGCGCCCCATTCTGTAGGCTGTGTGGGCCCGGACTGTGGGGAGAGAAGTCTGAAAACACAAACTCAGTTTAGGTTTTGGGATGGAGTTATGGCAGGCCCGATCTAAAGAAAGTGGGGAGAACTCTTCGGGATATGAAGAAAGGGCGAGTTTGAGGTGCTTGCTAAGACTTTTGTCTCCAGATTTTGTGTCACCGATGGCCACGGAATGTTGGGGAGGCCTCGCGGGCCATGGGTGAGTCTTCCTCTCTATGGATTTGGCCGATCTCAAGAACTTTGGTTCGATCTGTGGGGTGGGAGGAGTCCTTTCTGTTTTATTACCTCAGCTGTCCCACCAAAAGAGGTATTCCAGAGCAGAGCCCTGGGGAGGGTCAACTGGACAACCAGAAATATGGTTAAAAATTGGGAGCTAGGGGCATGGCAAGCCCATTATGACATCTAATGGTCCATCCACCAAGAGGACTTACTAGAAGACAGGACTCACACTGAGGGTCACCATGGGTGTTTATTCCCTCGCAGCATTCAAGCTTTGGTGGGGCCTCATGGTGAATGTAGGTTTTCCTACACTGAACGTTGGACAACATGGCAACCACAAGGTTTCTTGCCATGGGGAAGGAGGAGTTCTGATTACTTCATCACGTTCTCCTTAGGGCATGGTTTGGAATTAATGTTTACGTTCTGAAGCCTGAAAACTGAGGTTGGGAAGAGATGATGAGCTAAGGCCATGGTGAGTCCGATGTGCTCAGAGTGCGGTCAGCTCTGGGTGGTATTCAGGACATCTAGGCTCAGGTTGCGTCAGACAGTGCATTAGTACTCAGGTTAGACTATATAATTTGGGTACAGTCGAGTGCCATTTAGTTTTATCCTCAATTGTGGTGTCTGGGAAGCTCCATAGGGCAACATTTTTCTTCTGGAGGGCAGACAGAGTGCTGCATTGTGAGTCCAGAGTTGTCAAACCTGAGGGCTTGGGGGAAACGAGTATAAGGACAGAAGTCTGAGAAGACAAGCTAGACATAGGTTTCAGGGCGAGGATCAGAAGTAGGCTCAGGTTGGAGTTTCTCTCCATGATGGCCCCTTCATGAAGGGGGTAAGGGCATCAAAAAGCCATCAAGATTTTCCTACGTTGGGAGTTGTGAGGATCTCCAAAATGCCGTGATTCCTTCTGCAGGACATTTGAGACCTGTTGGATGGCTCTAGGACGTCCCATATGGAACGACGCCAGAGCAGGGTTCTAAGGATGGATGCCTGGACAGCCTGCTTCACATTCCAATTGTCTCCTAACGACAAGACAGGTTCAATCTATTGGCTTGGAGGAGCAACCGAGGGGCCTGAGTTGAAATGGAATCTCTTGATGTTGGGTCCTAATGTGGGTTTGTGTCCATGGAGATCTTGGAATGAGGTGGTGGCACTGGAGCCCTGAAGGATTCTCCTAACCAGAGGTTTTGAGACAGCTCCAAAGAACAAGTTTCCCATTTGGAGATGAGATTTGTTCTGATTGGTGCCACAGGAATACCCCATATGCTGGTATTGGAAACCACGTCTCTGAGGAGAGATACCTGGAAACCAAAGCAATGGATCCGATTAAGACCTAGGGGCCTGTCTGGTTCAATCTCCTTCTCTGGCAACATCTGTCTATTTTGTGAGTGGAGGTAGTTGTTCAGCTGGTGTCAGACCGCCCCTGTTTGTCCGGGCCATCTAAACTATTAGGATGGCCTCGGGGACTTTGGAGGTTTCTCCTAATTTGTAGGATTGTGGACAATAGAAAGGGCAGAATTCCCGTGGAGTGGGCAGGAACAGTCTTGATGCGTGGCTCCAGGGTCCCAAGCCTGGAGGTTGTGTGGGCCCGGATTGTGGGGAGAGAAGTCTGAAAACACAAACTCAGCTTAGGTTTTGGGACGGAGGTATGGTAAGGCTGTTCTACAGACCGTGGGGAGAACACTTTGGGATATGAAGAAATGGTGACTGTGAGGCACTTGCTCAGGCTTTTTTCTCTGGATTTTGTGTCACTGATCATTGTGTAATGTCGGGGAGGCCTCATGAGACATGGGCGAGTATTCCTCTCTGTGGATTTGGCCCGATCCCAAGAGTTTTAGGTCAATTTGTTGGATGGGAGGAGTCCTTTCTGTTTTGTTACCTCAGGTGTCTCACCAAAAGACGGATTCCATAGCAGAGCCCTGGGGAGGAGCGACTGGACAACCAGAAATCTGGTTAAAAATTGGGACCTAGGGGCATGTCAAGCCCACTATTACATCTAATGGTCCCGCCACTGAGAGGACTTACTAGAGGACAGGACTCACGCTGAGGGTAACAATGTGTGTTTATGCCCAAGCAGCACTCAAGCATGGGCGGGGCCTCATGGTGAACACTGGTTTCTCCTACACTGAATTTGGACAACATGGCAACCACAAGGTTTCTTGCCATGGGGAAGGGGGAGTTCTGATTTCTGCATCACGTTCACCCATGGCAGGGTTTGGAGTTAAGGTCTAAGGTATGAAGCCTGAAAACCGAGGTTGGGAAGAGACGACGAGCTAGGGCCATGGTGGTTCCGATATGCTCAGTGTGCAGTCAGCTTTCTGTGTTTTGGTCAGGTGGTCTGGGCTCAGGCTGTGTCAGACAGTGCATTAGTGCCCAGGTGAGACTATATAATTTGGGTACCATCGAGTGCCATGTGGGTCTACCCTCATTCGGGGTGTCTGAGAAGCTCTATAGGGCAACATTTTTCTTCTGGATGGCAGGCAGAGTGCTGCATTGTGGGTCCGGAATTGCCAAACTTGAGGGCTTGGAGGGCAGGAGAGTGAGTACAGAAGTCTGAGAACACAAGCTGGACTTAGGTTTCAGGGCGAGGGCAAGGCAGGCACACTCTGCAGAACAGAATTGAGATCTCCTGCATCTGAAGTCTAGGCGAGGATCGGCCGTTGGCTCAGTTTGGAGTTCCTGTCCATGATGGCCCCTTCATAAACGGGGGGGGTGGGGCATCACAGAGCCATCGAGTTTTTTCTACTTTGGAAGTTGTGAGATTCCTTCTGCAGGACATTTGAGACCTGTTGAATGGCTCCAGGACATCCCATATGGAACAATGCCAGAGCAGGTTCTAAGGATGGATGCCTGGACAGCCCAACTCGCATTCCAATTATTTCTTAATGAGAAGACTGGTTCAATCTGCTGGCTTGGGGGAAGTAACCAAGGGGGCTGAGTTGAAATGGAATTTTCTGCAGATGGGTCCTAATGTGGGTTTGTGTCTGTGGAGACCTTGGAATTGGGCCGTGGCCTTGGGGCCCTGAAGGATTCACCTAACCGGAGGTTTTAAGACAGCTCCAAAGAGTTCATTCCCATCTGTAGACGAGATTTGTTCTAATTGTTGCCTCAGGAAATCCCCATATGCTGGTATCGGAAACCAGGTCTCTGAGGAGAGATACCTGGAAACCAAAGCAATGGATCCAAATAGGGCCTAGGGTCCTGTCTGCTTCAATTTTCTTCTCTGGCGACATCTGTCTATGGTATGAGTGGAGGTAGTTGCTCAGCTGGTGTCAGACTGCCCCTGTTTTTCTGGCGGGCCTACACTATTGGGATGGCCTCGGGGACTTTGCAGGTTTCTCCTAATTTGTAGAATTGTGGACATTGTAATGGGCAAAATTCTCTTAGAGTGGGCAGGTACAGTCCTGATGTGTGGCTTCTGGGGCCCCAGCCTGGAGGTTGTGTGGGCCTGGACTGTGGGGACAGAATTCTGAAAACACAAACTCAGCTTAGGTTTGGGGAAATAGGTATGGCAGGCCCGATCTACAGACCGTGGGGAGAACTTTTTGGGATATGAAGAAAGGGCGAGTGTGAGGTGCTTGCTCAGTCATTTGTCTCTGGATTTTGTGTCACTGATGGCCGTGGAATGTAGGGGAGGCCTCATGGGCCATGGGCGAGTCTTCCTCTCCATGGATTTGGCCTGATCCCTATTGTTTTGGGTCAATTTGTTGGATGGGAAGAGTCCTTTCCCTTTTGTTACCTCATGTGTCCCACCAAAAGAGGGATTCCATAGCAGAGCCCTGGGGAGGGGAGACTAGACAATCATAAACCTGGTTAAAAATTGGGGCCGAGAGGCATGGCAAGCAAATTATGACGTCTAATGGTCCAGCCACTGAGAGGACTTACTAGAGGACACGACTCACACTGAGGGTCACAATGGGTGTTTTTGCCCTCGCAGCACTCAAGCATGAGCTGGGCCTCATGGTGAACACTGTTTTCCTACACTGAATGTTGGACAACATGCCAACCGAAAGGTTTCTTACCATGGGGAAGGGGGAGTTCTGATTTCTGCATCACGTTCACCCCTTGGGAGGGTTTGGAGTTAAGGTCTACGTTCTGAAGCCTGAAAAGCTAGGTTGGGAAGAGATGACGACCTAAGGCCATGGTGGGTCCCATGTGCTCAGTGTGCAGTCATCTGTCTGGGTGTCAGTTAGGAGGTCCGGGCTCAGGCTGTGTCAGACAGTGCATTAGTTCCCAGGTTAGACTATATAATTTGGGTACAGTAGAGTGCTGTGTAGGTCTATCCTCATTTGGCGTGTCTGGGAAGCTCTATATGGCAACGTTTTTCTTCTGGAGAGCAGGCATAGTGCTGTATTGTGGGTCTGGGCTTTCCAAACTTGAAGGCATGGGGGCCAGGAGTGTGAGGACGGAAGTCTGAGAACACAAGCTAGACTTAGGTTTCAGGGTGAGGACAAGGCAGTCACACTCTGCAGAGCTGAATCGAGATCTCATTCACTGGAGTCAGGACGAGGATCAGATGTTGGTTCAGGTTGGAGTTTCTGTCCTTGATTGTCCCTTCATGGTGGGGGGCATCACAAGCCATCGAGGTTTTCCCACGTTGGGAGTTGTGCGATGCTCCAAAAGCAATGATTCCTTCTGCAGGACATTTGAGACCTGTTAGATGGCTCCAGGATGTCCCACATGGAACGACGCCAGATCAGGGTTCTCATGATGGATGCTTGGGCAGCCCACCTCTCATTCCAATTGTCTCCTATCGACAAGACAGGTTTGATCTGTTGGCTCTGGGGGAGCAACTGAGGGGCCTGAGTTGAAGTGGAATCTCCTGCTGATGGGTCCTAATGTGGGTATGTGTCCATGGGGACCTTGGAATGGGGCGGTGGCAATGGGGCCCTGAACGATTCTCCTAACCAGAGGTTTTCAGACAGCTCCAAGAGCAATTTTCCCATGTAGAGATGAGATTTGTTCTAATTGGTTCCTCAATAAACCCCCATATGCTGGTATTGGAAACCAGGCCTCTGAGGAAAGATACCTGCCAACCACAGCAATGGATCCAGTTATGGCCTAGGGGCCTGTCCGGTACAATCTTCTTCTCTGGCGACATCTGTCTATGGTATGAGTGCAGGTAGTTGCTAAGCTGGTGTCAGACTGCCCCTTCTGGTCCGTGCGTCCTACACTATTGGGATGGTTTCGGGGACTTTGGAGGTTTCTCCTAATTTGTACGATAATGGACAATGGAAGGGGCAGGATTACCATGGAGTGGTCAGGTACAGACCTGATGTGTGGCTCCAGGGGCCCCAGCCTGGAGGGTGTGTGGGCCAGAAGTCTGAAAAAACAAACTCAGCTTAGGTTTGGGGACGTAGGTATGGTGGGCCTGATCTACAGACCATGAGGAGAACTCTTTGGGATATGAAGAAAGGGCGAGTGTGAGGCGCTTGCTCAGATTTTGTCTCTGGATTTTGTGTCACCGATGTCCGTGGAATGTCGGGGAGGCCTCATGGGCCATTGACAAGTCTTCCTCTCTGTGGATGTGGCGAAATCCCAATTGTTTTGGGTCAAACTGTGGGATGGGAGGTGTCCTTTCAGTTTTGTTACCTCAAGTGTCCCACCAAAATAGGTATTCCAGGGCAGAGCCCTGGGGAGGGGTGACTGAACTACCAGAAATCTGGTTAAAAATTGGGGCCTAGGGGCATGGCAAGCCCAATATGCCGTCTAATGATCCAGCTACTGAGAGGCCTTCCTTGAGGACAGGACTCACACTGAGGGTCACAATGTGTGTTTATGCCCTCGCGGTGCTCAGTCATGGGTGGGAAATCATGGTGCACACTGGTTTATCATATACTGAACGTTGGACATGCCAACGACAAGTTTTCTGCCATGGGAACGTAGTAGTTCTGATTTCTGCATCTCATTCACTCCGGGGCTGTGATTGGAGATAAGGTCTAGGCTGTGAAGTCTGAAAACCGACGTTGGGAATAGTTGATGACCTAAGGCCATTTCAGGTTCGATGTGCTCAGTGTGGCTCCAGCTGTGTGGGTGTTGTTGGGAGGTCTGGGGTCGGGCTGTGTCAGACACGGTATTAGTGCCCAGGGTAGATTGAATAATTGGGTCTAGTGGCGTGCAGGTTGATCCTCATTTGGCTTTTCTGGGTAGGCCCAAGGGCAACGTTTATCTTCTGGAGGGCAGGCAGAGTGCTGCATTGTGGCTTCACAATTCCCAAACTGGATGCCTTGTTGGCGACGAGTGTGAGGTTGGAAGTCTGGGAACACAAGTTAGGTGTGTGTTAGAGTGCTGCCTTGTGGCTCCTCAATTCCCAAACTGGATGCCTTGTTGGGGACGAGTGTGAGGTCAGAAGTCTGGGAACACAAGTTAGGCATATGTTTCGGGGCGAGGCACAGCAGTCACCCTCTGCAGATCTGAATTGGGATCTCGTGCATCTTAAGCGAGGGCGAGGTTCAGACGTAGGCTCAGGTTGGAGTTTCTGTCCATTATGGTCCCTTCATGAAGGGGGCTGTATCTCGAGGCCATGGAGGTTTTCCCACAATGGGAATTGTGAGATGATCCAAACCATAAGGATTCCTTCTGATGGTCAATTGAGACATGTTGGATCGCTCTAGGACATACGTATGGCAGGCCCAATCTACAGAGTAGGGATCTAAGGCTGGATGCCTGGGCAGCCCGCCTCACATTACAATTGTCTCCTAGTGAATAAACAGGTTTGATATTCTGGCTCTGGAGGAACAACCGAGGGGTCTGAGTTGAAATGTACTCTCCTGCGGATGGGTCCTAATGTGGGTTTGTCTCCATGGAGACCTTGGAATGGAGTGGTGGCACCCGGGCCATGAAGGATTTTCCTAACTGGAGGTTTTGAGGCAGTTCTAAAGGACAAGTTTCCTATGTGGAGATGAGATTTGTTCTAATTGGTGCCTCAGGAAACCCCCATATGCTGGTATTGGAAACCAGGCCTCTGAGGAGAGATACCTGGAAACCAAAGCAATGGATTTGATTAAGGCCTAGTGGCCTGTCTGGTTCAATCTTCTCTGGGGACATCCATCTACGGTATGAGTGGAGGTAGATGCTCATGTGGTGTCTTATCACCCTTGTTTGTCCCGGGATGGCCTCAGGGACTTTGTAGTTTTCTCCTAATTTGTACAATTGTGGACAGTGGAATGGGCAGAATTCCAGTGGTGTGGGCAGGCACAGTCCTGTTGTGTGGCTCCAGGGGCCCCAGCCTGCAGGGTGTGTGGGCTAGGACTGTGGGGACAGAAGTCTGAAAACACAAACTCAGCATAGGTTTGGGGACATATGTATGGCAGGCCCAATCTACAGACCGTGAGGAGAACTCTTCAAGATATGAAGAAAGCGAGAGTGTGAGTCACTTAATCAAGCTTTTGTCTCTGGATTTTGTTTCAGTGATGGCCGTGGAATGTCGGGGAAGCCTCATGGGCCATGGACGAGTCATCCTTTCTGTGGATTTAGCCTGATCACAAGAGTTTTGGGTCAATCTGTGGAATGGGATGAGTCCTATCTGTTTTGTTACCTCAGGTGTCCCACCAAAAGAGGGATTCCAGTGCAGAGCCCTGGGGATGGGTGACAGGACAACACAGACTATGGATAAAAATTGGGGCCAACCACCATGGCAAGCCCAATATGCTGTCTCTTGGTCCAGACAATGAGAGGCCTTACTTGAGGACAGATCTCAAGCTGAAGGGCACAATTCTTGTTTGTGACCAACCTGGCCCTCAAGCATGGGCAGGGCGTGATGGGCCACACTGGTTTTAACTACACTGAACATTAGAAAAAATGCCAACCACAAGGATTTTGCCACGGGAAATGAGTTCTGATTTCTGCATCATATTCAACCCTGGGCAGTGATTGAAGACAAGGCCTAGGTTCTGAAGCCTGAAAACCGAGGATGGGAAGAGATGACGACCTAAGGCCATGGCGGGTCCGATGTGCTCAGTGTATGTCCAGCTGGCTGGGTGTGGGTCGGGAGGCCCAGGCTCAGGCTGTGTCAGACAGGGCATTCGTGCCCAGGGAAGGCTGTTTAATTGGGGTACAGTCAAGTGGCATGCAGGTTGATCCTCATTTGGGGTTTCTGGGTAGCCCGAGAGGGCAAAGTTTTTCTTCTGGAGGTCAGGCAGAGTTCTGCATTGTAGTTCTGGAAATGCCAAACTGGAGGGCTTGTGAGCCAGGAGTGTGAGGACGGAAGTCTGAGATCACAAGCTAGGCATAGGTTTCTGGGCAAGGGCACAGCAGGCACACTCTGCAAATCTGAATTCATATCTCGTGCATTGAAGTCTGGACGAGGATCAGACGATTGCTCAGGTTTGAGTTTCTGTGCATGATGGCTCCTTCCTGAGGGGGGGGGGTGATCACGAGGTCATGGAGGTTTTCCCACGATGGTAGTTTTGAGATGCTCCAAACCTCAAAGATTCTTCTGCGGGACAATTGAGAAATGTTGGTTGGCTTCAGGACTTCCCATACGGAATGATTCAGAGCAGATTCATGGATGTATGGGCAGCCCGCCTTTCATTCCAAATGTCTCGTAGTGACAAGACAGGTTAGATCTGCTGGCTCTTGGGGAGCAAACGAGGGGGCTGAGTTTAAATGGACTCTCCTGCGGAAGGGTCCTAATGTAGGCTTGTGTCCATGGAGACCTTGGAATGAGGAGGTGGCACCAGGGCCCTGAAGGATTCTCCTAACCAGAGGCTTTGACACAGCTCCAACATGCAGGTTTCCCAGGTAGAGACAAGATTTGTTCTGATGGGTGCCTCAAGAAACAGCTATATGCTGGTATTGGAATACAGGCCTCTGAGGAGAGATTTCTGGAAACCAAAGCAATGAATCCAATTAAGGCCTAGGGTCCTGTTCATTCCAATTTTATTCTCTGGGGACATCTGTCTACTGGTATGAGTGCATGTAGGGTATCAGATGGGCTCAGATTGCCCCTGTTTCTTCTGGGCAGCCTACACTATTGGAATGCCCTTGGGGACATTGGAGTTTTATCCTATTTGTAGAGTTGTGGCTAATGGATTGGGCAGAATTCCCTTGGAGAGGGCATGTACAGTCCTCAGGTTTCGCTCCAGGGGCCTGAGCCTGTAGGGTGTGTGAGCCAGGGCTGTGGAGACACTTGCCTGAAAACACAAACTCGGCTTAGGTTTCGGGTCATAGGTATGGCAGGACTGATCTATAGAAGGTGAGGACAACTCTTCGGGATATGAACAAAGGGCGAGTGTGAGGTGTTTGCTCAGACTTTTGTCTCTGGATATTGTGTCACCGATGGCCTTGAAATATCCGGGTGGCCTCATGAGCAATGGACGAGTCTTCCTCTCTGGGGATTAGGTATTAGGTCCAGCGGTCAGTGGTCCCAACACCTGCAGCCCCTACAAGCCAGCAGTCCCGAGACGCCAGTAGTCCAGTGGTCAGTGGTCCAGACGCCTGCAGCCCCTGGATGCCAGCGGTCCGGGGACACCAGAGGTCCAGTGGTCAGCGGTCCCGACGCCTGCAGCCCCTGGATGCCAGCAATCTGAGACGCCAGCGGCCCTGAGATGTCAATGGCCCCTAGCCGCCAGCAGCCTCACTGCAAAATGCCTCACCACCCCGAGCCACGAGCGGCCTTGTCTGCAGCGATGGCCTCCTCTGGGTGGCAGCCTTGTCAGAGTGGCATCATGGGGAGCAGAGTCAGTGTCATCCGGGTTGTCTTTCTTGTCATCATCGCTGTCATCATTGCCTCTTCATCATCAGGAGCAGCCTTGTCCAGGAAGTGGCCTTGTCCAGAATGGCCTCTTCTTGGGAGCAGCCTTGTCCAGAGAGCAACCTCATCGAGCAATGGCCTAGTCCTGGGAGTGGCCTTGTCCGGAGTGGCCTCTTTTTGGGAGCAGCTCTGATCATGGAGCAGCCTCATCTGCAGAGCAACCTCATCTAGAGCAGCCTCGTCTGGAGTGGCTTTCTTGGGAGTAACCCTGTCAGGATCATCATCGTCACCGTTTCGCAAGAGATAGCCCTGACCAGTCAGTTTGATTCTTGATGTTGGGCGCAAAATAAAGTTTTGCTTGACCTTCAGTTTGTATCAGTCTCGTTCCTTTGATCACGGACCCTAACATTAACCACAAGGATTCTTGCCATGGGGAAGGAGGAGCTCTGATTTCTGCATCACGTTCACCCCTGGGCCTTGATTGGAGATAAGCTCTAGGTTATGAAACCTGAAAACCGAGTTTGGGAATAGATGATGATCTAAGGCCATGGCAAGTCTGATATAAAATACAGAAAGGACTCCTCCCATCCACAGAATGACCCCAAACATTTGGGATCTGGCCAAACCCCAGAGAGAAAGAATCATCCATGGCCCATGAGGCCACCCTGACATTCTACAGAAACCATTTATAAAAAATCCAGAGACAAAAGCCTGTGCAAGGGCCTCACACTCTCACTTTGTTCTTAGCCCGAAAAATTCTCCTCACAGTCTGTCGATTGGGCCTACCATACCCACGTACCCAAACTTAAGCCAAGATTGTGTTTTCAGACTTCTGTCCCAACAGCCCTGGCCCACACACCCTCCCAGCTGGGAGGGCCAAAATTCAGGACTGAGCCTGCCTGCTC
This sequence comes from Mustela nigripes, assembly GCF_022355385.1. NCBI lineage: Eukaryota > Metazoa > Chordata > Mammalia > Carnivora > Mustelidae > Mustela > Mustela nigripes. Next base: position 155,196,710 of record NC_081568.1, on the reverse strand, counting down.
CAAAGGAATTCTGCCCATTCCATTGGCCACTACTGTACAGATTAGGGGAAACCTCCAAAGTCCCTGAAACCATCCCAATAATGTAGGTGGCCAAGGACAAACAGGGGCAATCTGTCACAAGCTGAGCAACTACCTCCCCTCAGACCCGTAGACAGATATGCCCAGAGAAGAAGATTGAACAGAACAGACAACTAGGCCCTATTTGGATCCATTACTTTTGTCTCCAGGCATTTCTCCACAGAGGCCTGGTTTCCCATGCCATCATAAGGGGGTTTCTTGAGGTACCAATCAGAGGAAATCTAGTCTTCACATGGGAAACTTGTCCTTTGGAGCTGTGTCAAATCCTCCAATTAGGACAAATAGTCAGGTCGCCAGAGCCACCGCCCCATTCCAAGGTCTCCATGGACACAAATACACATTATGACCCATCCACAGGAGAGTCCATTTCAACTCAGCCCCCTCGGTTGCTCTCCCAGAGCCAGTAGATGGAACCTGACTTGTTGCTAGGAGACAATTAGAATGTGAGGTGGGATCTTCAGGGATCCATCCTTAGAACCCTGCTCTGGCGTCCTTCTGTATGGGATGTCCTGGAGCCATCTGACAGGTCTTGGCTGTCCAGCAGAAGGAATCCTTGTGGATTGGAGCATCTCACAACTCCCATCGTGGGAAAACCTTCATGGCCTCGTGATGCCCCCTTTCCTTCATGAAAGGGCCATAATGGACAGAAACTGAACCTGAGCCAACGTCTGATTCATGTCCTGACTTCTGATGCCCATTCCATTGCCCACAACCCTACAGAATAGGAGAAACCTCAAGGCCCCCAAGAAAATTCCACTACTGTAAGCCGCCCTGGACAAACAGGGGCATTCTGACACAAGCTGAGCAATTACCTCCACTTAGACACTCAGACAGTGTCCCAGAGACAGAATATTATACCTGGGCCACACAACAGAACATCTCCTGTCCTAAGAAGGAAACCGTGCTATTTGACCTCTGCCAAAACCTCAAGGAAGGAGAACCCTACATGGCACCTTAGCCAACAGCACTTTCTAAGATCTTCCTGGTAACAAACAAGCATTGTGACCCAACTGCAATAGATTCCATATCAACTCAAGGCCTTGGTACTTCGCCTAGAGCCACCAGAAAGAACCTGTCATGTTCCTCAGCTGCACAGGTCAATGGAGGTGTGCTTTCCAGGCATCCATGTGGGAGAGATCTGCTACCCATACTTTACACATGGGGGACCCTGGAGCAAACAAACCAGACTCCACCTGTAAAGGAGAAGGACCTTGCTGTTTGGAGCATATCATAGGCCTCGGCGTGAGAAATCCTCCATGGCCTCTTGACACCAGCCCTCCATTTGTCGGTCAACATAGACACAAATTCCAGTGTGAGCAAACATCTGTCATATGCCATTACTCTGCTGCTGGATATCGGGAATAATCCACTGCACATTGGGAGTGCTTTCTGCTTGGCACTGAATTGATCCTTAGCTTGTGTTTACAAATCCATCCTCACCCTACTGGTCCCCAAGTAATCTTGATAGGAAATTCTGGAGCCACAATGCAGCATTCTGCCTTCCCCATAGAAAGAAGTGCTTGGTGAGTCTGCCCAGAAACTCCACATGAGAATCATTCTTCTCAGCCCTCGAGGGAACCATGATTTTTAAGTGGCCCTGGCTACTAGTGCTGTGTCTGATAGAGCTTGAGCCCAAACCTAGTGTCAGCCACACAGAGAGCAGGCCCCATTTCCAGCTTGTGAGACCAGACATGGCCCAAGTTTGTCATCTCTACACATCCTTGGTATTCAGGCTCCTGTCCCCAGACCCTTGCTGGAAACACTGCCTATGGGGGTACCTGAAGAACAAGAGAAAACTCCTCTTTCTCATCGCAGGAAGCCTGGCTGTGGATGGGTGTCCAACCCTCAAAGTGGGAGCCAGGTGAATGGATAATAAGACCACGCACCCTCCTAAGGGCTGCCCTGGGTATAAACAGGCATTGTGTAGCTCAGCCTGAGCATGCTTTTAAACAAGTCCTCTCAATTGCGCCACCAGGATCCTGCAGTGCACGCCTGGTACACCCCTAGGCTGAAATATTAACCCTTGGTGGGATTTTCCAGGCACTCAGACTCAGAGCCCATCTCTGGAATTCCTGTTTTGGGGCACCCCTAAGATGGAAAACAGCACTCTTCATTTCTCCGAAAAAGCCACCAATCTATGGAGACTCTCCAGGATCCTTACAGAGGAAAAGTCTCCCATGGGCCAAAGAGAACACACCTGTATTCCAAGCCCATCCTGGACACACAATCCAGACAGAAAAACCTGTGTTACCGCTTTCCAGTCACCCTAATTACTGTTCTTGATGTGCTGACCTCTAGGTCTATACATTGGGCCTGTGATCACCTCGTCCTAACCCAAAACCAAATTTGTGTTTGTAGACTTCCCTCTCAACACCATGGCTCTCATTCCCTCCAGTATGGGGTCTCTCGAGCCACACCAAAGGACTGTGCCTGCCATCCTCAAGGAAACTGTGCCCGTGACAGTTACCCAAACCTCCAGATTAGGATAAACCAGCATGACCCCTTTGTTCACCCCTATATCGGTGGCCGTACTGGACACATATGCACATTCTGAAACACCCTGATCACCTGAATGAAGGCAGACACCCAAGTCAATGGTCCTGAGTCATAAGGTTGAACCTGCCATGCCCCTAGGACCACATAGAAACCCTCTATTAGGTTTTCAGGGATCTGTCCTCAGGGGCCTGTTCTGGAATACCAACTTATGATACAACATGTGGTCCCTGGGCCACACAAGAGAACATCTCCTGATGAACAGCTCTTCGGACTGTTCCAAACTCTCAGGTTGGGAGAATCCTGCATGGCACCTTAGCCACCAGCACATTCGAATATCTCCCTGGTAACAAACAATCATTGTGGCCCTTCTGCAAGAGATTCAATGTCAATCAAGGCCTTGGTACTTCGCCACATGGTCACCAGAACGCACCTGCCATGTTCCTCAGTTTGGAGGTGTGCTTTCCATGCATCCATGCAAGAGTGCTCTGATACCCAAACTTTCAACATGGGGAACCGTGGAGTAAACAAACCAGACTCCCCCTGTGCGTTTAAAGGAAACCTTGATGTATGGAGCATCTAACAAGCCCCAAAGTGGGAAATCCTCAATGGCCTCTTGACACTGCTTGATTTGTCAGTAATCATAGACACAAACTCCAGCCTGAGCAAACATATGATATCCGCCCTTACTCGGGGGCTGGATATTCAAATCAGCCGATGTACACTGGAACTTCCTTTTGTTTGGCACTGAATTGTAGAGGAGCTTGGGTTTACAATTCCATCCTCACCCTCCAGGTCTGCAAGCCCTCTTGACAGAGAATTCTGGAGCCACAAAGCAGCATTCTGCTTTGCCCATAGAAACAAGAAGGGCCTGGTGAATACTCCCAGAAACCCCATATGGAGATCAATCTGCTCGGACCTCGAGGGAACCCCGATTTATAGGTTCCCTGGCCACTAGTGCTGTGTCTGACAGAACCTGAGCCCTGACCTCATGTAAGCCACCCAGTGGGCGGGGCCGATATCCAGCATGTGCGACCGGCCATGGCCCAGGGCCATCATCTCTACCCATCCTTGGTATTCTCTCATCTGTCCCCAGACCTTTGCTGGAATCCCTACCAATGGGGGAACCTGAAGCACAATGGAGAACTCCTCCTTCCCAATGGCAGGAAACCTGGTTGTTGGGATGGTAGTCCAAACCTCAGAGTGGAAGCCAGCTGCAAGGCCTATGAGACTACACCAACTCATGAGGGCCACCATGGGCACAACAGGCATTGTGACCCTCAGCCTGAGCATGCTTTCAAATAAATGCTCTCAGTTGCACCTCCAGGATCCAGCATTGCAGCCCTGGTACGCCCCTAGGCCCAAATCCTAAACCTTGGTGGGATATTCCAGGTGTCCAGACCCAGAGCCCGTCTCTGGAATACCTGTTTTGGGGCACCTCTATGATGAAAAACAGCACTCTTCCCTTCCCCGAGAAAGCCACCAAACTATTGGGAGCATTTTTGAGAGGAAAAATCTCCCATTAATCCATGAGACCACACCTGCATTTCAAGCCCATGATGGAAACAAAATCCAGACACAAAAGCCTTTGGTACCACCTTCGAGTCACCTGATTCACAGTTTCTAAAGAGCTTCCCTCCAGTTCTTATTGGACCTGCGATCACCTCGCCTCTAGCCATAACCCAAGTATGTGTTTGTAGACCTCTCTCCCAAAACCATGGCTCACATGCCCTCCAGGATGGGTCTCAGGAGCCACAGCATCGGACTGCGCCTGACATCCCCAAAGAAACTCTGCCCGTCACAGTTGCCCAAACGATCCAGATTAAGAGAAACCTGCAAGGTCCCTGAGCCCACCCCAATACCGGAGGCTGCTCTGGATGCAGATGAGCAGTCTGAAACACCCTGATCACCTTCATCTATGCACATGTCGAGTCAATTGTCCTGAATCATAAGATTGAAACTGACATGCCCTTAGGACCTCATTGAACCTTAAATTAGGTTTTCAGGCATCTGTCCTCAGAAGCCTGTTCTGGAATACAAACTTATGATACAACACGTGGTCTCTGAGACCCACAAAAGAACATCTCCTGTCCTGAGACAGAAGCCGTGCTCTTGGACCTGTGTCAAACCCTCATGGTATATGAATCCTGCACAAGCCCATAGCCACCAGCACATCCTAAGATCTCCCTGGTAACAAACCAGCATTGTAACCCGTCATCATGAGACTCCATGTCAAATAAAGGCATTGGTACTTTGCCCCAGAGCAACCAGATGTACCTGCAATGGTCCTCAGCTGCAAAGGTCAATAAAGGGGTGCTGTCCAGGCATCCGAGTGGGAGTGTTCTGATACACAAACTTTCCACAAGGGGAACCCTGGAGCCAACAAACAAGACTACCCATGTCTGGTAGAAGGAAACCTTGCTGTTTGGAGCATCTCACAAGGCCCAGCGTGGGAAAACCTCCATGGCCTCTTGATGCCACCATTGATTTTTCGGTCACATAGACACAAACTGCAGCATGAGTAAACATCTAACATCAGTCCTTACACATGATCTAACAAAGGCTCACAGTTGCACCTCCAGGATCCTGCATTGCAGGCCTGGTAATCCCCTAGGCCCAAATCTTAAACCTTGGTGGGATTTTCCAGGGACCCAGACACAGAGCCCGTCTCTGGAATCCCTGTTTTGGGGCACCCAAAGATGGAAAACAGCACTCTTTCCTTCCCTGAGAAAGCCACAAAACTATTGCAAGCCTAAGGAACCTTGAGAGAAAAATCTCCCATGGACCCATGAGACCACACCTGCATTCCACGCCCATCGTGGAAACACAATCCAGTTACAAAAGCCTGTGCTACCGCCTTCGAGCTACCTGATTTACAGTTCCTGACAACCTGGCATCCAGGTGTAAGCATTGGGCCTGTGATCACCTTGCCTCTAACCCTAACCTGAGTACGTGATTGCAGAATTCTCTCCAAAAACCATGGCTCACATGCACTCCAGGATGAGGTCTCTGGAGCCACACCACAGGACTGTGCCTGCCATCCCCAAGAAAACTTTGCCCGTCACAGTTGCCCAAACCCTCCAGATTAGGAGAAACATGCAAGGCCCTCGAGCGCACTCCAAAATTGGAGGCCTCTCTGGATGCAAATGCGCATTCTGAAACACCCTGATCACCTTTATCCAGGCAGACATCCACGTCAATGGTCCTGATTCAGATAATTGAACCTGACACGCCCCTAGGACCTCATTGGAACCCTAGATTAGGTTTTCAGGCATCTATTCTCAGAAGCCTGTTAGAATACCAACTTATAATACAACATGTGGTCCCTGAGCCGCAGAACAGAACATCTCCTGTCCCCAGACAGAAGCCGTGCTTTTGGACCCGTGTCAGATCCTCAGAGAAGATGAATCCTGCACAAGCCCTTAGCCACCAGCACATTCTAAGATCTCCCTGTAACAAACCAGCATTGTGACCCATCTTCATGAGACTCCATGTCAAATCAAGGCCATAATACTTCACCTCAGAGCCACCAGAAAGAACCGCCATGTTCCTCAGCTGTAATGATCAATGGAGGGGTGCTTTCCAGGCATCCATGAGGGAGTGCTCTGCTACCCAACATTCCACATGGGTGACCCTGGAGCAAATAAACCAGACTGCCCCTGTCAGGAAGAAGGAAACCTTGCTGTTTGGAGCATCTCACAAGCCCCAGCTTGGAAAATACTCCATGGCCTCTTAAAGCCACCCCTCGATTTGTCGGTCATCATAGACACAAACCCCAGCATTCGCAAACATCTGACATCTGCCCTTGCTTAGGTGCTGGATATCTTGAATAAGGTGCTATGAATCGGAACTGCCTTCCGCTTGGGCCTGAATTGAAACATAGCTTGTGTTTATGATTTTATCCTCACCCTACTGGTCAACAAGCCCTCTTGATAGTGAATTGTGGAGCCACAACGGAGCATTCTGCCTTCGCAATAGAAAGAGGAAGGGCATGCTGTATCTGCCCAAAAACTCTACATGAGTTTAAATCTGCCCAGCCTTTGAGGGAACCCCGATTTATAGGCTGCCTTGGTCACTAGTGTTGTGTGACAGAGCCTGAGCCCTGACGTCGTGTCAGCCACCCAGAGGCGGGGCCAATATGCAGCATGTGAGACTGGGCATGGACCAGGGCCATCATCTCTACACATCCTTGGTATTCAGGCATCTGTCCCCAGACTTTTGCTGGAATCCCTACCAATGGGGGATCCTAAAGCACAAGCGAGAACTCCTCCTTCCCCATGGCAGGATTCCGGAAGTTGGGATGGGTGTCCAACCCTCAGAGGGGGAGCCAGCTGCATGGCCAATTAGACGACTCCCACTCCTGAGTGCCGCCCTGAGCACAAGCAGGCATTTTGACTCTCTGCCTGGGCATGCTTTCAAACAAACACTCTCATTTGCACCTCCAGGACCCGCATTGCAGGCCTGGTAGGCCCCTAGGCCCAAATCCTAACACTTAGTGGGATTTTCTAGGTGCCCAGACCCAGAGCCCGTCTCCAGAATCCCTAACCTGGGGCACCCCTATGATGGAAAACAGCACTCTTCCCTTCCCTAATTAAGGCACCAAACTATTGGAATCTGCCAGGATCATTAGAGAGGAAAAATCTCTCATGGACCCATGAGACCACACCTGCATTCCAAGGCCATCCTGGACACATTATACAGACACTTTTGTGCTTCCGCCTGTGCTTCCACCTTCAAATCATCCGATTTACAGTTCCAGACGAACTGCCATCCAGGTATATGCAATGGGCCTGCAATCACCTCGCCATTAAACCTAAACTAAATTTGTGTTTGAAGACATCCCTCCCAGAACCATGGCTCACATGCCCTCCAGGATGGGTCTCTGGAGCCACACCACAGGAAAGGGCCTGCCATCCCCAAGGAAAAAGTGTCCACCACAGTTGCCTAATAGTCTCCATATTAAAAGGAACTTGCAAGGCCCCTGAGCCCATCCCAATATTGGAGGCTGCTCTGGATGCAAATCCACAGTCTGAAACACCCTGATCACCTTCATCCAGGCAGACACCGAGTCACTTGTCCTGCGTCAGAAGATTGAACCTGACATGCCCCTAGGACCTCACTGGAGCCCTAGATTAGGTTTTCTGGCATCTTACCACAGAGGCCTGTTCTGGGATACCAATATGATACAACATATGGTCCCTGAGCCCCAAAATAGAACATCTCCTGTCCCTAGACGGAATCTGTGTTCTTGGACCTGTGTCAAACTCTCAAGGTAGATGAATCCTGCACGACCCCTTAGCCACTAGCTTTTCTAAGATCTCCCTGGTAACAAACCAGCATTGTTACCCATGTTCATGAGATTCCATCTCAAAATAAGTCCTTGGTACTTCTCCCCAGAGCCGTGAGAATGAACCTGCCATGTTCCTAAGCTGCAATGGTCAGTGGAGGTGTGGTATCCAGGCATGCACGTGGGAGTGCTCTGCTACACAAACTTTCCACATGGGGGACCCTGGAGCCAACAAACCAGATTGCCCCTGTCTGGTAGAAGGAAACCTTATGTTTGGAGCATCTCACAAGCCCCAGCATGGGAAATCCTCCATGGTCTCTTGACGCCACACCTCCATTTGTGGGTCATAATAAACACAAACTCAAGCCTAAGCAAACATCTGACATCTGCCTTTACTCAGCTGCTGGATATTCGAATCAGCCACTGCACCCTGAAACTGCCTTTTGCTGGGCACTGAATTTAACCCTAACTTTGCATACCATTCCATCCTTATCCTATTGCTCCACAATATCTCTTGATAGGGAATTCTGGAGCCACAATGCAGCATTCTGCCTTCCGCATAGAAAGAAGAAGGACCTGGTGAGTCTGTCAAGAAACTGCACATGAGGATCAATTTACTCCGCCCACAAGGCAACCCTGATTAATAGTATGCCCTGGCCACTAGTGCTGTGTCTGACAGAGCCTGAGCCCCTACCTCGTGTCAGCCACCCAAAGGGAGGTGCACATATTCAGCATGAGAGATCGGCCATGGCCCTGGACTGTCATCTCTACTCATCCTTGGTATTCAGGCATCTGTCCCCAGACCTTTGCTGGAATCCCTGTCAATGGAGGAACCTGAAGCACAATAGAGATCTTCCCCTTTCCTATGGCAGAAATCCTGGCTTTGGGATGGGTGTCCAACCCTCAGAATGAGAACCAACAGCATATACAATGAGACCATGCCAACTCTTGAGGGCTGCCTGGGCACAAACAGTCATTGTGACCTCAGCTTGAGCATTCTTTCAAACAAAAGCTCTCATTTGCACCGCCAGTATCATGCAAGCAGGCCTGGTATACCCTAGGCCAAATCCTAACCCTTGGTGGGATTTTCCAGGGACCCAGGCGCAGAGCCCGTCTCTTGAATCCCTGTCCTGGTATTGAAAACAGCACTCTTCTCTTCCTCCAAAAAGCCACCAAACTATTGGGAGCTGCCATGATGCTTGAGAGGAAAAATCTCCAATGGATCCATGAGACTACAACTGCATTCCGAGGTTATCCTGAAAATTCAATCCAGATAACATAGCCTGTGCTACAGCCTTCAATTCACCTGATTTACAATTCCTGACGTGCTGCCCTCTAGGTCTAAACATTGGGTCTTTGGTCACCCCGCCACTAACCCTGACTTGATTTTGTGTTTGCAGACTCCTCTCCAAAATCCTTGGCTCACAAGCCTTCCAGGATGAGGTCTCTGAAGCCACACCACAGGACTGTGCCTGCCATCCCCAAGGAAACTGTACCCATCACAGTTGCCTAAACCCTCCAGATTAGGAGAAACCTTCAAGGACCCTGAGGTCACCCCAATACTGGAGGACATACTGGATGCAAATGCGCAGTCTGAAACACCCTGATCACCTCCATCCAGGCAGACGCCGAGTCAATGGTCCTGAGTCAGAAGATTGAACCTGACATGCCCCTAGGACCTCATTGTAACCTTAGATTAGGTTTTCAGACATCTGTCCTCAGACACCTGTTCTGGAATACCAATATTATACAACATATGGCCCCTGAGCCCCACAACAGAATATCACCTGTCTTCAGATGGAAGCCGTGCTCTTGGACCTGTGTCAAACCCTAAGGGTAGATGAATCATGCACGACCCCTTAGCCACAAGAACATTCTATGATCTCCCTGGTAAAAAACCAGCATTGTGACCCATCTTCATGAGACTCCATGTCAAATCAAGTCCTTGGTACTTCGCCCCAGAACCACCAGAATGAACCTGCCATGTTCCTCAGCGGCAATGGTCAATGGAGGTGTGCCTTCCAAGCATCCATGCAGGAGTGCCCCGCTCCCCAATCTTTCCACATGGGGGATCCTGGATCAAACAAACCATATTGCCCTATCCGGTAGAAGGAAACCTTCTGTTTGGATCATCTCACAATCCCCAGCGTGGGAAATCCTCCATGGCCCCTTGACACCACCACCCCTCCATTTGTCGGTCATCATAGAAGGAATAATCTCAGTCTTTTGGTATAGTCTGAGTCCTGATTTGTGACCCAGTATGTGGTCTATTCTGGAGAAGGTTCCATGTGCACTTGAGAATAATGAGTATTCTGTTGTTTTAGGGTGGAATGTTTTATATAATATATATATAAATATATATATATATATATATATATATATATATATATATATATATATATGGGGTCCATCTGGTCCAATGTGTCATTCAATGCTCTTTTTTTTTTAATTGATTTTCTGCTTCGATGATCTGTCTATTTCTGAGAGAGGCATGCTAAGATCTCCTACGATTAGTGTATTCATATCAATATGACTCTTTATCTTGATTAACAGTTTTCTTTTTTTTTTTTTTTTTTAAGGATTACTACACTACTCTTTATTTCAAAATGTGTGTCTCCCCTTTCTTTTTTTTTTTTTTTTTTTTTTTTTTTTTTTTTTTTTTTTTTTTTTTTCCTTTTTTTTTTTTTTTTTTTTTTTTTTTTTTTTTTTTTTTTTTTTTGATTAACAGTTTTCATATGTAATTGGCTGCTCCCATTTGGGGGAATAGATCTTTACAATTGTTAGATCATCTTGTTGGATAGTCCCTTTAAGAATGATGTAGTGTCCTTCTGTATCTTTGACTACAGTCTTTAGTTTAAAATCTAATATGTCTGATATGATAATCGCTTCCCCGGCCTTCTTCTGAGGCCCCTTGGCATGAAAAATGCGTCTCCATCCCTTCACTTTCAGTCTGGGTGTATCTTTTGGTTCAGAATGGGTCTCTTTTAGACAATATATGGATGGGTCCTGTCGTTTTATCCAATCTGCAACCCTGTGCCATTTTATGGGCACATTTAGGCCATTCACATTGAGAGTGATTTTTGATAGATACATTTTTATTGACATCGAGTTAACTTTGAAGTCTTTCTTTCTGTAGATTGTCTCTATATTTCTGCTCAATGCTATTCTTAGGATTTTTCCTCTTTTATAGAACCCCCCTTAATATTTCCTGCAGCGTCAGCTTGGTGGTTGCATAGTCTTTTAAGCCTTGCCAATCTTGGAAACTCGTTATCTCTCCATCCATTTTGAATGTCAGTCTTGGTGGATAAAGTATTCTTGGCTGCATGTTCTTCTCATTCAGTGCCCTGATTATATCTTGCCAGCCCTTTCTGGCTTTCCAGGTCTCTGTGGACAGGTCTGACATTATTCTGATGGGCTTTCCTTTGTATGTAAGGATTTTCTTTGTCCTAGCTGCTTTCAAGAGGTTCTGCCTACAATTTTAATTATTCATTCTTACTATTAGGAGTCTCGAGGACTTTCTAGAATCTGTAATCTTGGGGGGAAACCGTTAGGCCTCTAGTACATGAGTGCTGGATCCATTCACAAGATTCAGAAAATTTTCATGAAGAACTTGTTCCACTATATCTTCTAGACTTCTTTCTTTCATACAAACTCCAGCATGAGGAAACATCTGACGTCTGCCCTTACTCAGGTGCTAGATATTCGATTCAACCGCTGTACACTGAAGGTGACTTTCACTTGACACTAAATTTAACCATAGCTTGTGTTTATAATTCCATCCTCACTTTCCTGGTCTGCAAGCCCTCTTGATAGGGAATTTTGGAACCACAACACAGCATTCTGCCTTGCCCATACTAAGAAAAAGGGCATGGTGAGTCTGCCCAGAAACTCTACATGAGGGTTAATCTGCTTGGCCCTAGAGGGAACCTCAATTTATATGCTGCCCTGGGCACCAGTTCTGTGACTGAAAGAGCCTTAGCCCTGACCTAGTATCAGCCAGAGAGCGGGGCCCAAATCCTGCATGTGAGAACGGCCATGTCCCAAGTCCGTCATCTCTATCCATCCTTAGTATTCAGGCATCTGTCCCCAGACCTTTGCTGGACTCCCTGCCAGTGGGGGATCCTGAAGCAGGAATAATGACTCATTCCCCATGGCAGGAATCCTAACTGTTGGGATGAGTTTCCATCACTTAAAGTGGGTGCCAGCTGCACATCCAAGGAGACCCTGCCCACTCATGAGGGCAGCCCTGGACACAAGCAGGCATTGTGACCCTCAGCCTGAGCATGCTTTCAAATAAACGCTCTCAGTTGCACCTCAAGGATCCGGAATTGCAGCCCTGGTATGCCTCTAGGCCCAAATCCTAACCCTTGGTGGGATTTTCCAGGGGCCCGGATGCAGAGCCCCTCTCTGGAATCCCGATTTGGGGGCACCCCTAAGATGGGAAACAGCACTTTTCCCTTCCCCGAGAAAGCCACCAAACTTTGGGAGCCTCCAGAAAAATTAGAGAGGAAAAATCTTCCATGGACCCATGAGACCACACCTGCATTCCGAGCCCATCATGGAAACAATCCAGACACAAAATCCTATGCTACCACCTGTGAATCACCTGATTTATAGTTCCTGAGGAGCTTTGCTCAGGTCTACACATTGGGCATGCAATCACTTCAACTATAACTCTAACCCGACTATGTGTTTACAGACTTCTTTCCCAAAACCATGGTTCACATGTCCTCCAGGATGGGGTCTCTGGAGCCACACCACAGGACTGTGCCTGCCATCCCCAAGGAAACTGTGCCCATCACAGTTTCCACACCCTCCATATTTAAGACAAACCTGCCAGGACCCTAAGCCCACCACAATATTGGAGGCCACTCTGGATGAAAATTTGTAGTCTGAAACACCCTGATCACCTCCATACAGGCAGACACCCAAGTCAATGGTCCTGAGTCAGAAGATTGAATCTTACATGCCCCAAGGACTTCATTAGAACCCTAGATTAGGTTTTCAGACATCTGTTTTCAGAGGCCTCTTCTGGAATACCAAGTTAGGGTACAAAATGTGGTCCCAGAAGCCCAACTGGGAAGGAAACTGTTCTGTTTGACCTGTGTCAAACCCTTAGGGTAGATGAATCCTGCACAGTTCCTTAGCCACCAGCATGTTCTAAGAACTCCCTGGTAACAAAAGAGCATTATGATCCATCTTCATGAGACTCCATGTCAACTCAAGGTCTTGCTACTTTGCCCCAGAGCAACCAGAATGAATCTGCAATGTTCCTCATCTGCAATGGTCAATGGAGTTGTGCTTTCCAGGCATCCATGCGGGAGTGCTCTGATACCCAAAATTTCCACATGGTGAACACTGGAGCAAACAAACCAGACTTCCCTGTCTGGTGGACGGAAATCTTGCATTTTGGAGCATCAAACAAGTCCCAGCGTGGGAAATCATCCATGGCCTCTTGACCCCGCCCCTCCCTTTGTCAGTCATCCTAGACACATGAGCATGAGCAAACATCTGACATCCGGTCTTACTCAGATGGTGGATATTCGAATTAGCCACTGCACACTGGAACTGCCTTTCGCTTGGCACTGAATTTAACCGTAGCTTGGGATTACAATTACATCCTCACCCTACTGGTCTGCAACCCTCTAGATAGTGAATTCTGGAACCACAATGCAGCATTCTGCCTTCTGATAGAAGGAAGGGCCTGGTGAGTCTAAGAACTCTACATGAGATTCAATCTACTCAGCCCTCGAGGGAACCCCGATTTATAGGCTGCCCTGGCCACTAGTGCCGTGTCTAACAGAGCCTGAGCCCTGACCTCATGTCAGCCACCCAGAGGGCAGCACCCATATCCAGCATGTGAGACCGGCCATGGCCCAGTTCCATCACCTCTTCCCATCCTTGGTATTCAGGCATCTGTCTCCAGACATTTCCTGGAATCCCTACCATTGGGGGAACCTGAAGCACAATAGAGAACTCCTCCTTCCCAAGGCAGGAAGCCTGGCTGTTAAAATTGGTGTCCAACCCTCAGAGTTGGAGCCAAGTGCATGGCCAAGGAGACCAGGCCCATTCATGACGGCCAACCTGGGCACAAGCAGGCATTGTGACCCTCAGCCTGAGCATACTGAGTTGCACCTCCAAGATCCCGCATTGCATGCCTAATACGCCCCTAGGCCCAAATCCTAACCCTTGGTGGTATTTTCTACATGCCCAGACCCAGAGCCTGTCTCTGGAATCCCTGTCTTGGGGTATGCCTAAGATGGAAAACAGCACTCTTCCCTTCCCAGAGAAAGCCACCAAACTATTGGGAGCCTCCAGGATCCTTAGAGAGGAAAAATCTCCCATGGACCCATGAGGCCACACCTGCATTCTGAGGCCATCCTGGACATACAATCCAGATACAAAAGCCTGTGCTACTGCCTTTGATTCTCCTGATTTACAGTTCCTGAGGAGCTGCTCTCCAGGTCTATGCATTGGGCCTGCGATTACCTCACCAATAACCCTAACCTGAGTTTGTGTTTGCAGACTTTCCTCCCAAAACCATGGCTCACATGCCCTCCAGAATGGGGTCTCTGGAGCCACACCACAGGACTGTGCCTGCCATCCCCAAAGAAACTGTGCCCGTCACAGTTGCCCAAACCCTCCGGATTAGGAGAAACATGCCAGACCCCTCAGCCCACCCCAATATTGGGGGATGCTCTGGACGCAAATGCACAGTCTGAAACACCCTTTTCACCTCCAACCAGGCAGACACCCAGGTCAATGATCCTGAGTCAGAAGATTGAACCTGAAATTCCCCTAGGACCTCACAGGAACCCTAGATTAGTTTTTCAGGCAGATGTCCTCAGAGGCCTGTTTTGGAATACCAACTTATGATGCAACATGTTGTCCCTGAACCACACACAAAACATCTCCTTTCCCCAGAAGGAAATCATGCTCTTGGAACTATCTCAACCATCAGGGTAGATGAATCCTGCACAGCCCCTTAGCCAACAGCACATTCTCAGTTCTCCTTGGTAACAAACGAACATCGTGACATATCTTCATGAGAATCCATGTCAACTCAAGGCCTTGCTACTTTGCTCCAGAGCCATCAGAATGAACCTGCAATGTTCCTCAGCTGCCACAGTCAATGGGGTTGTGCTTTCCAGGCATCCATGTGGTAGTGCTCTGCTACAAAATCTTTCCACATGGGGAAACCTGGAGCAAACAAACCGGATTCCCTGTCTGGTAGAAGGAAACCTTGCTCTTTGGGGCATCTCACAAGCCCCAGTGTGGGATATCCCCCATGATATCTTGACACCACCCCTCCATTTGTCGGTCATCATAAACAAAAACCCCAGCATGAGCAAATATATGACATCCACCCTTACTCAGGTGCTGGATTTTCGATTCAACTACTCCACATTAGAACTGCCTTTCTCTTGACACTAAATTTAACCATAGCTTGGGTTTACAATTCCATCCTCACCCTCATGGTCTGCAAGCCCTCTTGATAGGGAATTCTGGAGACACAACGCATTCTTCCATCCCCATAGAAAGAAGAAAGGCACATTGAGGCTGCCAAGTACTCAACATGATGATCAATCTGCTCGACCCTCGAGGGAACCTCGATTAATAGTTTGCCCTGGTCACTATTGCCGTGTCTGATAGAGCCTGAGTCCCGACCTCGTGTCAGCCACCCAGAGGGCAGGACCCATATCTAGCATGTGAGATTGGCCATTGACCAGGGCCATCATCTCTATACACCCTTGGTATTCAGGCATCTGTTCCCAGACCTTTCCTGGGATCCCTACCAATGGGAGAACCTGAAGCTCAATAGAGAACTCCTCCTTCCCCATTGCAGAAATCCTGGCTGTTGGGATTGGTATTCAACCCTCAGCGTTGAATCCAGCTGCATTGCCAATGAAACTATGCCCACACCTGAGGGCCGACCTGGGCACAAGCAGGCATTATGACCCTCAGCCTGACTGTGCTTTCAAACAGATGCTATCATTTTCTCCTCCAGGACCGGCAGTGCAGGTCTGGTATGCCCCGAGGCCCAATTCATAAACCTTGGTGGGATTTTCAAGGTGCCCAGACCCACAGCCCATTTCTTGAATCCCTGTTTGGGTCACCCCTAAGATGGAAAACAGCACTCTTCCTTTCCCCGTGAAAGGCACCAAACTATTGGGACCTGCCAGGATCCTTAGAGAGGAAAAATCTCCCTTGGACCCATGAGACCACACCTGCATTCCGAGGCATTCCTGGACACATAATCCAGATACAAAAGCTTGTGCTGCCACCTTTGAGTCACCCTATTTACAGTTCCTGACGAGCTGCCCTCCATGTCTATGCATTGGGACTTGGATCACCTCTCCACTAACCATAACCCCAGTTTGTGCTTATAGACTTCTCTCCCAAAACCATGGCTAACATGCCCTCTAGGAAGGGGTCTCTGGAGCCACATCACAGAAATGTGCCTGCCATCCCCAAGAAAACTGTGCCCGTCACAGTTGCCCAAACCCTCCAGATTACGAAATACCTGCCAGACCCCTGAGCCCACCCCAATATAGGAGGCCGCTCTTGATGCAAATGTGTAGTCTGAAACACTCTGATCACCTCCATCCAGGCAGACAGCCAAATCAATGATCCTAAGTGAGATGATTGAACCTGACATGGCTCTAGATCTTTACTGGAACCCTAGATTGGTTTTCAGACATCTGTTCTCAGAATCCTGTTCTGGAATACCAAGATATGATACATTTGGTTCCTGATCCCCACAACAGAACATCTCCTGTCCCCAGAAAGAAACAGTGCTCTTGGACCTGTGTCAAACTTTCAGGGTAGATAAATCCTGCACGGCCCATTAGCCACCAGCACATTCTATGATCTCTCTGGTGACAAACCAGCATTGTGACCCATCTTCATGAGACTCGATGTCAACTCAAGGCCTTGGTACTTTGCCCCAGAGCCACCAGACGAACCTGCCATGTTCCTCAGCTACAATGGTCAAGGGAAGTGTGCTTTCCCATCATCCATGCGTGAGTGCTCTGATACCAAAATTTTCCAGATGGGGAACCCTGGCGCAAACAGAACACACTCCTTCTGTCTGGTAGAAGGAAACCTTGCTGTTTGGAGCATCTCACAAACCCAGCGTGTGAAAACCTCCATGGCCTCTTGATGCCACCCCTTGATTTGTTGGTCCTCATAGACACAAACTCCAGCGTGACCAAACACCTGACATCAGCCCCTACTCAGGTGCTGGATATTCGAATCAGACGCTGAACACTGGAACTGCCTTTCACTTGTCACTGAATTTAACCGTAGCTTGGGTTTACAATTTCATCCACACCCTACTGGTCGTTTGCCCTCTTGATAGGGAATTCTGGAGTCACAACAATGCATTCTGCCTTCCCCATAGAAAGAAAAAGGGCCTGGTGTATTTGCTCAGAAACTCCCCATTAAGATCAATCTACTAGGTCATCGAGGGCAAACTGATTTATAGTTTTCCCTGGCCACTAGTGCTGTGGCTGACAGAGCCTGACCCCTGACCTCGTGTCAGCCACAGAGAGAGCGGAGCCCATATCCAGCATGTGAGACCAGCCATGTCCCAAAGCCGTCATCTCTACCCATCCTGGGTATTCAAGAATCTATCCCAGACCTTTGCTGGAATCCCTACTAATGAGGGAACCTGAAGCACAATGGAGAACACCTCCTTCCCCATGGCATGAATCCTGGCTGTTGGGATGGGAGTCCAACCCTCAGAAAGGGAACCAACTGCATGTCCAGTGAGACCACGCCCACTCCTGAGGGCCCCCCCTGGGCACATGCAGTCTTTTTGTCCCTCAGCTTGAGCATGGTTTCAAACAAATGCTCTCAGTTGCACCTCCATGATCCTGCATTGTAGGCTTGGTATACTCCCAAATCCTAACCCTTGGTGGGATTTTCCATGTGCCCAGACCCCGAGCCCATCTCTGGAATCCCTGTTTTGGGGCTCGCCTAACATGGAAAACAGCACTCTTCCCTTCCCCAAGAAATCCACCAAACTATTGGGAGCTGCAAGGATCCTTGAGAGGAAAAATCTCCCATGGACACAGGACAGAACACCTGCATTTGGGGGCCATCCTGGAAAGTCAATAAAGATACAATAGACTGTGCTATCACCTTCGAGTCACCTGATTTGCAGTTCCTGACGTGCTGCCCTCCAGTTCTATGCATTGGGCCTGTGATCACCTTCCACTAACCCTATCCCGAGTTTGTGTTTGCAGACTTCTCTCCCAAAACCATGGTTCACATGCCCTCCAGGATGGGGTCTCTGGAGTCACACCACAGGACTGGGCCTGTCATCCCCATGGAAACTGTGCCTGTCACAGTTGCCCAAACCTTCCAGATTAGGAGAAACCTGCAAGACTCCTGAGCCAACCCCAATACTGGAGGCTGCTCTGGATGCAAATGTGCAGTCTGAAACACCCTGATCACCTCTATCAAGGCAGACACCCAAGTCAATGGTCCTCAGACAGATGATTGAACCTGACATGCCCCAAGGATTTCATTGGAAGCCTAGATTAGCTTTTCAGGCATCTGTCCTCAGAGGCTGGTTCTGGAATACCAACCTATGATACAACATATGGTCCCTGGGCCCCACAACTGAGATCCTCTATCTCCACACGGAAGCTGTGCTCTTGGGTCTGTGTCCAGCCCTCAGGGTATATGAATCCTTCACAGCCCTTTAGCCAACAGCACATTCTAAGATCTCCCTGTGAACAAACCAGTATTGTGACCCATCTTCATGAAATTCCAAGTCAATTCATGGCCTTGGTACTTTGTCCCAGAGCCAGCAGAATGAACGTGCCATGTTCCTTACCTGCAATGGTCAATTGAGGTGTGCTTTCCAGGCATCCATAAGGTAGTTCTATGCTACCCAAACATTCCACATGGGACACCCTATAGCAAACAATCCAGACTGCCCCTGTCAGGTAGAAGGAAACCTTGCTGTTTGGAGCATCTCACAAGGCCCAGTGTGGGAAGTCCTCCATATTCTCTTGACGCCACCCCTCCATTTTTTGTTCATCATAGACACAAACTCTAGCATGAGCAAACATCTGACGTCTGCCTTTACTCAAGTGCTGGATATTTGAATCAGCCGCTGCACATTGAAAATGCCAATTTATCCACAGCTTGTGTTTACTGGTCCGCAAGCCCTTATGATAGGTAATTATGGAGCCACAATGCAGCATTCTGCCTTCCCCATAGAAAGAAGTAGTGCCTGGTGAGTCTGCCCAGAAATTCCACATGATGATCAATCTACTTGTCTTTCTAGGGAACCACCATTGATAGGCAGCCCTAGCCCCTAATGCTGTGTCTGACAGAGCCTAAGCCCCGACCTCGAGTCAGCCGACCAGAGGGCGGGGCCCATATCCAGCATGTGAGATAGGCCAAGGACCAGGGCCATCATCTCTACCCATCCTTGGTATTCAGGCATCTGTCCCCAGATCTTTCCTGGAATCCCTACCAATGGGGGAACCTGAATCACAAAAGAGAACTCCTCCATCCCCATGGCAGGATTCCTGGAAGCTGAGAATGGTGTCCAACACTCAGAGTGGTAGCCTATTGCATGGCCATTGAGACCATGCCCTCCTGAGGGCCGCCCTGGGCAAAAGTTGGCATTGTGACCCTCAGCCTGAGCATGCTTTCAAACAAACTCTCTCAGTTGTACCTCCAGGA
Organism: Mustela nigripes; assembly: GCF_022355385.1. Classification (NCBI taxonomy): domain Eukaryota; kingdom Metazoa; phylum Chordata; class Mammalia; order Carnivora; family Mustelidae; genus Mustela; species Mustela nigripes. The sequence continues at coordinate 155,177,146 of NC_081568.1, read as the reverse complement.
CTTGCATTTGAGACCTGGTAAGCCCCTAGGCCCAAATCCTAACCCTTGGTGGGGATTTCCAGGTGCCCAAAACCAGAGCCCGTCTCTGCAATCCCTGTTATGGGACACCCTTAATATGGAAAATAGAACTCTTACCTCTCTGAGGAAGCCACCAAACTATAGGGAGCCGGCAGGATACTTGAGAGGAAAAATCACCCATGGACCCATGAGACCACACCTGCATTCCTAGACCCTCATGGATACACAATCCAGACACAAAAGCCTGTGTTACCGCCTCCGAGGCATGCGATTTATAATTCCAGACATGCTGCCCTCCAGGTCTATGCATCGGGCCTATGATCACCTCGCCAATAAACCTAACCCGAGTTTGTGTTTGCATACTTCTCTCCCAAAACCATGGCTCACATGCCCTCCAGGATTGGGTCTCTGGAGCCACACCACAGGAATGTGCCCGCCATCCCCAAGGAAACTGTGCCTGTCAAAATTGCTCAATCCTTCCAGATTAGGAGAAACCTTCAAGGCCCCAGAGCCCACCCCAATACTGGAGGCCACTCTGTACACAAATGCATACTCTGGAACACCCTGATGGCCTACATCTAGGCAGACACCGAAGTCAATGGTCCTGAGTCAGAGGATTGAACCTGACATTCCCCTAGGACTTCATTTGAACCCTAGATTAAATTTTCAGGCATCTGTCCTCAGAGGCCTGTTCTGGAATACCAATTTATGATACAACATATGGTCCATGAGCCCCAAAAGAGAACATATCCTGTGCCCAGAAGAATACCGTGCTCTTCCACAAGTGTCAAACCCTCAGGGTAGATGAATCCTACATGGTCCCTTAGCCACCAGCACATTCTAAGATCTTCCTGGTAACAAACCAGCATTGTGACCCATCTTCATGAGACTCCATGTGAACTCCAGGCCTTGGTACTTCTCCCCAGAGCCACCAGAACAAACCTGCCATGTTTGCAATTGTCAATGGAGCTATTCTTTACAGGCATCCAAGCGGGAGTGCTCTGCTACCCAAACTTTCCACATGGGGGACTCTGGAGCAAATAAACCAGACTCCCCCTGTCCGGTAGAAGGAAACCTTGCTGTTTGGAGCATCTCACAAGCCCCAGCATGTGAAATCCTTCATGGCCTTTTGACACCACCTCTTCATTTGTCGGTCATCATAGACAAAACTCAAGTATGAACAAACATCTGACATCCACCTTTACTCCAGTGCTGGATTTCTGGAATCAGCCACTGCACACTGGAACTGCCTTTCACTTGGCACTGAATGGAACTGTAAATTGGGTTTACAATTCCATTATCACCCTACTGGTCCCCAAACCCTCTTGATAGGGAATTCTGGAGCCACAATGCAGCTTTCTGCCTTCCCCTTAGAAGGAAAGAAGAAGGGCCTGGTGTTTCTGCCCAGAAACTCTACATGAGGGTCAATCTGCTCGTCCCTCGAGGGATCCCCGATTTATAGGCAGCCATGGCCACTTGTTCTGTGTCTGACAGAGCCTGGGCCCTCACCTCATGTCAGCCACTCAGAGAGTCGGGCCCATATCCAGCATGTGAGACCGGCCATGTCTCAGGTCCCTCATCTCTACCCATCCTTGGTACTCAGGCACCTGTCCCCAGACATTTGCTGGAACCTTGTCAATGGGGGAACCTGAAGCACTATAGAGAACTCCTCCTTCCCCATGGCAGGAATCCTGGCTGTTGGGATTATTGTCCAACCCTCAGTGTGGGAGCCAGCTGTATGTCCAATGAGTCCACGCCCACTCATGAGGTCCTCCCTGGGCAGAAGCAGGCATAGTGTCCCTCAGCCTAAAAATGCTTTAAAACAAATCCTCTAAATTGTACCTCCAGGATCCTGCATTACTGGCCTGGTACACCCCTAGGCTAAAATGCTAAAACTTGGTGAGATTTTCCAGACAGCTAGAACCAGAGTCCATCTCTGGAATCCCTGTTTTCGGGCACCCATGAATGGAAAACAGCACTATTTCCTTCCCTGAGAAAGCCACCAAACTATGGAGTGCTGTCAATATCCTTAGAGAAGAAAAGTCTCCCATGGACCCATGAGACCAGACCTGCATTCCGAGGCCATCCTTGGCACACAATCCAGATATAAAAGCCTGTGCTTCTGCCTTCCAGTCACCCTAGTTAAAGTTCCTGACGAGCTGCCCTCCAGATCTACACATTGGACCTACGATCACATCACCATTAACCCTAACCCAAATTTGTGTTCCCAGACTTCTCTGCCAAAACCATGGCTCACATGCCCACCAGAATGGGATCTCTGGAGTCACACCACATAAACCTGGCTGCCATCCCCAAGGACACTGTGAATATCAGAGTTGCCCAAATCTTCCAAATTAGGAGAAACCTGTAAGGCCCCTGAGCCCACCCCAATATTGCCAGCCACTCTGGATGCAAATGTGAAGAAGTGCCTGGTGAGTCTGGCCAGAAACCCCACATGATGATCAATCTGCTCAGACCTCGATTCAACCCCGATTTATAGGCTGCCATGGCCACTACTGCTGTGTCTGACAGAGCCTGAGCCCCGACTGAGTTTCAGCCACCAGAGAGTGGGCTCCATATCTAGCATTTGGGATAGTCATGGCCTAAGTACGTCATCTCTACCCATCCTTGGTATTCAGGCAACTGTCTCCAGACTTTTCCTGGAATCCCTGCCAATGGGCGAACCTGAAGCATAGTAGAGAACTCTTTCCCCATGGCAATAAACCTGGCTTTTGGGATGGGTGTCCTACCCTCCAACAGGGAGCCAGTTACAAGACCAATAAGACCACGCCCACTCCTGAGGGCCGCCCTGGGCACAAACAGGAATTGCGACCCTCACCCTAGTATGCTTTCAAACACTCCCTCTGAGTTGCACCAACATGATCCCGCATTGCAGGCCTGGTACGCCTTTCGGCACAAATCCTAAAACTTGGTGGGATTTTCCAGGTGCCCAGATTCAGATCCCGTCTCTGAAATCCCTGTTTTGGGCATCTCTATGATGGAAATCAGCACTCTTCCCTTCCCCCAAAAAGCCACCAAACTATGGGGAGCCACCGGGATCCATAGAGAGGAAAAGTCTCCCCTGGACCCATGGGAAAACACCTCCATACCAAGGCCATCTTGGACACAAAATCCAGAGAGAAAAGCTTGTGCTACCACCTTCCAATCACACTAATTACACTTCCAGACGAGCTGCCCTCCAGGTCTACACACTGGGCCTGCGATCACCTTGCCACTCACCCTAATCTGAATTTGTGTTTGAAGACTTCTCTACCAAAACCATGGCACACATGCCCTCCAGGATGAGGTTTCTGGATCCACACCACAGGACTGTCCCTGCCATCCCCAAGAAAACTGTGCCCATCACAGTTGCCCAATCCTTCTAGATTAGGAGAAACATGCAAAGTCCCTGAGCCTACCCAATATTGGCAGCCGCTCTGAATGCAAGTACGCAGTCTGAAACACTCTGATCACCTACATCCAGGCAGAGAGCCAAATCAATGGTCCTGTGTCAGAATAGTGAACCTAACATGCCCCTATGATGTCATGGGAACCTTAGATGTGGTTTTCAGACATCTGTCCTCAGAGGCCTGTTTTGGAATGCGAACTTATAATACAACATGTGGTCCCTGGCCGACAGAACAGAACATCTCCTGTCCCCAGAAGGAAACCGTGCCCTTCCATCTGTGCCAAAACCCAGGGTAGTAGAATCCCGCACAGCACCAGCCTTAGCCACCAGCACATTCTAATATCTCCCTGGTAACAAACCAGCATTGTGGCCCATCCTCAAGAGATTCCAAGTAAACTCAAGGACTTGGTCCTTCATCCCAGAGCCACCAGAATGAAACTACCATGTTTCTCAAATGCAATGGTCAATGGAGGTGTGCTTTTCAGACATCCTTGCGGGAGAGCTCTGCTATCCAGACTTTAAACATGGGGGACACGGGAGCAAACAAACCTGACTCCATCTGTCCAGTAGAAGCAAACCTTCCTGTTTGGAGCATCTCACAGGCCTCAGCGTGGGAAATTCTCCATGGCCTCTTGACGCCACCCCTCAATTTGTCAGTCATCAAGACACAAACTCCAGTGTGAGCCAATATCTGACATCTGCCCCTACTCAGGTGCTGGATATCGCTAAATAGCTGCTGCACATTGGAACTCCCTTCCGCTTGTCACTGAATTGGACTGTAGCCTGTGTTTACAATTCCATTCTGACCCTACTGGTCCCCAAGGCCTCTTGATAGGATATTCAGCAGCCACAATGCAGCATTCTGCCTTCCCCATAAAAAGACGTGCCTGGTGAATCTGACCAGAAACCCCACAGGAGGAACAATCTGTTCGGCCCTCGAGGGAACCCGGATTTATTGGTGCCCTGGACACTAGTGCTGTGTCTGATAGAACCTGACCCCCGACCTAGTATCTGCCACCCAGAGAGCGGGGCCTTTATCCAGCATGTTAGTTTGGCCATGGCCCAAGTCTGTCCTCTCTACCCATCCTTTGTATTCAGGCACCTGTCCCAAGACCTTTGTGAGAATCCCTGCCAAAGGGGGAGCCTGAAGCACAATAGAGAACTCTTCCTTCCACATGGCAGGAAACTTGGCAGTTGGGATGGGAGTCCAACCCTCAAGTGGGAGCCTGCTGCATGGACAATGAGACCACTCCCACTCATGAGGGCTGCACTGGGCAGAAGCAGGTAATGTGACCCTCAGAATGAACAGGATTTCAAACAAGCCCTCTCATTTGTACCACCAGGATTCCGCATTGCAGGTCTGATATGCCCCTAGGCTCAAATCCTAACCCCTGGTTGGATTTTCCAGGTGCCCAAACCCAGAACCCGCCTATGGATTCCCCGAATTGGGGCAGCTCTAAATTGGAAAACAGCACTCTTCCCTTCCACGAAAAAGCCACCAAACTTTGGGGAGCTGCAAGGATCATTAGAGAGGAAAAGTCTCCCATGGACCCATGAGACCACACCTGCAATCTGAGGCCATCCTGGACACAAAATCCAGATAGAAAAGCGTGTGCTACTTTCTTCAAGGCCTCCTAATTACAGTTCCTGATGAGCTGCCCTCTTGGTCTATTCATTGGGCCTGTGATCACCTCACCATACACCCTAACCCAAATTTGTTTTTGCAGACTTCTCTCCTAAAACCATGGGTCAAATGCCCTCCAAGATGGGGTCTGTGGTTCCACACCACAGGACTGTGCCTATCATCCCCAAGGAAACTGTCCCTTTCAGATTAGGGACTGTCCCAAAACTTCCAGATTAGGAGATACCTGCAAGACCCCTGATCCCACCCCAATATTGGTGGCTTCTCTTTATGAATATGTGCAGTTGGAAACCCTCATCACTTACATCCAGGCGCACAGCCATGTCAATGGTCCTGAATCAGAAGATTGAATCTGACATGCCCCTAGGACCACATTGGAAACCTATATTAGGATTTCAGACATATGTACTCAGGAATACCAACTTATGATACAACATGTTCTGGAATACCAACTTATGATACAACGTGTGGTTCCTGAGCCACACAACAGAACATCTCCTGTCCTCAGAAGGAAACCTACTTCTATCTGAGCCAAACCCTCAGGGTAGGAGAATCCTGCACAGCAACTTAGCCACCAGCACATTCTAAGATCTCCCAGATAACAAACCAGCATTGTGGCCCAACTGCAAGAGATTCCATGTCAACTCAAGGCCTTGGTCCTTCGCCCAAGAGCCACCAAAACGAACCTGCCATGTTCCCCAGCTGCAGTGGTCAATGATGGTGTGCTTTCCAGGCATCCATGCTGCACTGCTCTGCTACCCAGACTTTCCACATGGGGGACCCTGGATCAAATAAAGCAGACTCCATCTGTCCCATAGTAGGAAACTTTGCTGTTTGGAGCATCCCACAAGCCTTAGCGGGGGAAATCTTCCATGGGCTCTTGATGCCACCCCTCCATTTGTTGTTCATCATAGACACAAACTCTAGTGTGAGGAAACATCTGACATCCGCCCTTACTCAGTTGCTGGATATCTCGAAAAAGACCCTTCACACTGGAACTGCCTTCTGCTTGGCACTGAATTGTACAGTAGCCTGTGTTCACAATTCCATCTTCACCCTACTGGTCCCCACACCCTCTTGATATTGAATTCTGGAGCCACAACGCAGCATTTAGCCTCCAAAATAGAAAGAAGAAGTGCCTGCTGAGTCTGCCCAGAATCCCCACATGAGGATCAATCTGCTCGGCTCTCGAGAGAACCCCGATTTATGGGTCGTCCTGGCCACTAGTATTGTGTTTGACAGAGCCTGAGCTCTGACCTAGTGTCAGTCACCCAGAGAGAGGACCCCATATCTAGCATGTGGGACTGGCTATGGTCCGAGTCAGTCACCTCTACCTATCCTAGTATTCTGGCATATTTCCCCAGACTTTGCTGGAATCCTTCCAATGCGAGAATCTGAAGCACAATAGAGTACTACTACTTCTTGATAAAAGGAAACCTGGCTATTGGGATTGGTGTCCAGCCCTCAAAGTGGGAGACAGGTGCATGGCCAATGTGACCACGCCAACTCCTGAGGGCTGCCCGGGGCACAAACAACCCTTGTGACCTTCACCTGAGTATGCTCTCAAACAAACCCTCTCAGTTCCACCACTAGGTTCCCGTATTGCAGGCCTGGTACTCCCCTAGGCCCAAATCCTAACACTTGGTGGGATTTTCCAAGGGCCCAGGCCTAAAGCCCATCTCTGGAATCCCTGTTTTGGAGCACTGCATCTTGTGTTTACAATTCCATCCTCACCACAATTGTCCCCAAGCCCTCTTGATAGGGAATTCTGAAGGCACAACACAGCATTTTTCCTGCCCTATAGAAAGAAGAAGTGCCTGGTGAGTCTGCCAAGATCCCCCACATGAGGATCCACCTTCATGGCCCTCAAAAACGCCCTAATATCATAGGCCACCATGGGCACTAAAGCTCTGTCTGACATAGCCTGATCCACGAACTACAGTCAGCCACCTAGACATTGGGCCCCACATCCTGCAATTAGAAACTGCCATGGCCCGAAACTGCCAGCTCTGCTCAACCTGGTTATTCAGGCATCTGTCCCCAGAATTTAGCTCAAATCCCTTCCTATGGGGGAACCTGCGGCACAAGTGTTCTCCTTCCTGATGGCAGGAAATATGGCCTGTGAAATGGGTGTCCAACCCTTAGAGTGGGAACCAGCTTCATGGGCCTTGAGACCACGGTCACTCATGGGAGACGCCCTGGGCACAAAAAGGCATTGTGAGCCTGCTTTCAAAAAAAAACAAAAAACAAAACAAAAAAAAAACCTTGGTAACTGCACCAGGTGTCTGCATAGTGAGCTTACCAGAATGTTACGACCAAATCCTCTCCCTTGTTGGTGTTTTCCAGGCACCCAGACCCAGAAACTGTCTCCAGAATCTCTTTTTTTTTTTTTTGGGTTCCCCTGAGACTGAAAACAGCAGTCTTTCCTTCCCCCAGTGATTCCAAACTCTTGGGGGCTGGGCAGAATACCCAGAGATGAAGAATCTCCCATGGCCCCATAAAGACACCCCTATATTTTGCTGCGGTCCTGGACACAGAATCCACACAAAATAGGCTGCACTATCGCCTCCATGACACCTTAATTTCAGTACACTATGATCTTCCCTCAGGGCCTGTGATCACCTCGGCCCTCACCCTAACCCTAGGTCACGATTGCAGATTTCTGTCCCCAAAGCCCTGAGCCACATGCCCTCCATGATGGTGCCTCTGGTGCAACAAGAGATGATTGTGCCTACCCTCCATAAGGAGTCTCTACACTTCACTATTGCCCAAACACTGAAGATTAAGAGCAAAGTAAAAGCCCCGAAGAACATGTCATTTTCAAAGGACACTCTGGACTGAAATGCGTCTTCTGACACACCATGAGCACCTGCCTGCAGGCAGACATCCAAGTCAAAAGCCCAGAGTCAGAAGATTGAACCTGACATACTCCTAGGACTTCATCGATACCGTATCTTAGATTTTCAGGTGCCAGCCCCCAGAGGCCTCTTCTCCAATACTAATTTATATTCCAACATGTGGTCCCTGAGACAGACTACAGAACCCCTCCTGTCCCCAGAAGGATACCTTGCTCTTGGTAGCTCAGTGTAGGAGACTGAGTGTAGGAGAATCCTGCATGGACCCTGACTACCCCAGCATTCTAACATCTCCATGGATAAAAGCCAGCTTTGTGATCCAACAGCATGAAACTCCATGTCATTTCAAGCCAGAAGGAACTTTTCCCCAGAGCCACCATATTGAACCTTCCATGTTCCTAAGCTTCAATTGTCAATGGAGGTGTGCTTTCCAGGCATCCATGTCGGAGAGCTCTGCTACCCAAACTTTCCATATGGGGTACGGTGGAGCAAAAAAAAAACCAGACTCGCCCTGTCCAGTAGAAGGAATCTTTGCTGTTTGGAGCATCTCACAAGCCCCAGCGTGGGAAATCCTCCATGGTCTCATGACGCCACCATCCATTTGGTGGTTATCATAAACACAAACTCCAGTATGAGCAAATATCTGACATCTGCCCTTACTCAGGTGCTGGATATCTCGAATCAGCCACTACACACTGGAACTGCCTTCTGCTTGGCACTGAATTTAACCATAGCTTGTGTTGACAATTCTATCATCACCTTCCTGGTCCATATCCCCTTTGATAAGGACTTCTGGAGCCACAGCTCAGAATTCTGCATGCCCCACAGAAAGAAGAAGTGCCTGGTGAGACTGCCCAGAAACCGCACATGAGTATCCACCTGCATGGCCCTCAACGGCACCCTAATATCATAGGCCGCCAGGAGAACTCAGGCTTTGTATGATAGAGCCTGAGCCACGACCTCTAGTCTGGCATGTGGGCAGTAGGCCCCATAACCTGCTGGTGGGACCTGCCTTGTCCCGAAGCCGTCACATCTACTCAACCTGGATAGTCAGGCATCTCTCCCCAGACTGTAGCTCAAATCCCTGAATATGGGGGAACCTGATGCACAAGAGTACTCCTCATTCCAGATGGCAGGAAACCTGGCTGTTGAGATGGGTGTCCAACCCTCAGAGTGGGAACCATCTGCATGTACTATGAGACCACGGCTACTCTTAGTAGCCTCCCTGGACACAAACAGAAATTGTGATCCTCAGCATGAGGCTGCTTTCAACAAACGCCCTGTAGCTAGACCTGGAGACTGCCAAGCGTGCCTTAAATGTCCCTAGAACCAAACGCTCACCCTCGTTCTTGTTTCATGGCACCCAGACCCCGAGCCTGTCTCTGGAATCCCACATTTGGGTATTCCCTGAGACAGAAAACAGCAGTCTTCCCTTCCACCAGAGACACCAAACTCTTAGGAGCTGGGCAGAATCCCCAGAGACGAAGAATCTCCCCTCGCCTCATGAGCGCACTGCTACGATTTGCGACCATCCTGGACATACAATCCCGACAGAAAAGCCTGCACTATGGCCTCTAAGAAACCGTGATTTCAGTACACTATGAAATGCCCTCAGGGCCTGCATATCAGGCCTGTGATCACCTCGGCCCCCACCATAACCCCAGTTTGCATTTGCAGATTTCTGTCCTCAAAGCACTGGCCCACATGCCCTCCAGGATGGGGCCTCTGGTACAGCACCACACCACTGTGCCTACCCTCCCGAAGGAAAATCTTCCCTTCACTGTTACCCAAACCCTAAAGATAAGGAGAAATGTACAAAGCCCCTGAGCCCACCTCAATTGCGAGGAAAACTCTGGACCAAAATGAGCATTCTGGCAAACCATGAGCAACTGCCTCCATGTAGACATCCATATAAAAGGACCTGAGTCAGAAGATTGAACCTGACATGGCCCTAGTACATCATCCATACCATAGATTAGATTTTCAAGCGCCTGTCCCCAGAGACCTTTCCTCCAATACCAACTTATATTCCAACATGTGATCCATGAGACACACAACAGAACCTCTCCTGTCCCCAGTAGGATAGCTTGCTCTTGGTAGCTAAGTCCAAGACTCAGTGTAGGAGAATCCTGCATGGCCCCTGACCACCTCAACATTCTATCATCTCCCTGGATACAAACCAGCATTATGATCCAACAGCATGGAACTCCATGTCAACTCAGGCCACTTGGAACTTCGCCCCAGAGTCACCAGAACAAACCAGCCATGTTCCTCAGCTGTAATGGTCAATGGAGATGTGCATTCAGATATCCGTGAGGGAGAGCTCTGCTACATAAACTTTCCATATTGGGGACCCTGAAGCAAACAAACCAGACTCCACCGGTCCATTAAATGTAAACATTGCTGTTTGGAGCATCTCACAAATCACAGCATGGGAAATCCTTCAAGGCTTAGGACTCCACCCTTCCATTTGGCAGTCATCATAGACACAAGCTCCAGTGTGAGAAAACATCTGATATACACACTTACTCACGTGCTGGATATCTCGTATCAGCTGCTGCACACTGGAACTGCCTTCTGCTTGTCACTGCATTTAACCTTAGCATGTGTTTACAATTCCATCCTCACCCTCCTTCTGCCCACGCCCTCTTGATAGGGAGTTCTTGAGCCACAACACAGCATTCTTCTTGCCCCACAGAAGAAGAAGTGCCTGGTGAGTCTGCCCAGAAACGCCACATTAGGATCCACCAGCATGGCCCTTGATGGAACCTTAATATCTTAGGTCGCCATGGGCACTGAGGCCCACGACCTCCAGTCAGCCATGCAGACAGTGGGCCCCATATCCTGCAGGTGGGACCTGCCATGGCCCGAAGCCGTCACATCTACTCAACCTGGATATTCAGGCATCTCTTCCCAGAACATAGCTCAGTTCCCTGACTATGGGGGAAAGTGAATCACAGGAGTAGTCCTCCTTCCCGATTGCAGGACATCTGGCTCTTGAGATCGGTGTCTAATCCTCAGAGTGGAAACCAGCTGCATGGCCCATGAGACCATAGTCACTCATGGGAGCCGCCCTGGGCACAAACAGGCATTGTGACCCTCAGCGTGAGCCTGCTTTCAAACAAATCCCCTCAGTAGCAGGACCAGGACCCTTGCAGAGCAGACCTGCCAGGTCGCTAGGGCCAATGACTCGACCCCGTTCATGTTTTCCAGGAGCCCAGACTCAGAACCTGTCCCGGGAATCCCTCTTTTGGTGGTCCCCTGAGATGGAAAACAGCAGTCTTCCCTTCCCACAGAGACACCAAACTCTTGGGAGCTGGGTAGAATCCCCTGAGACGAAGAATCTCTCATGGCTCCATGAAGACACCCATACATTTTGCAATCGTCTTGGACACGCAATCCAAACAGAAAAGCTTGTGCTACCACATCCATGACTCCTTAATTTTAATACACTATGAGCTGTACTCAGGACCTGCAGATAAGGCCTTGATCACCTCAGCCCTCACCCTAATCCTGGTTTGCGTTTGCAGATTTCTGTCCCCAAAGCCAGGCCCATATGCCCTCTGGTATGGGGTCTCTGGAGCCACACCAGACAAGTGTGCATACCTTCCTGAAGGAAACTCTGCCCTTCACTGTTTCCAAAACCCTGAAGATTAGGAGCAAAGTATAAAGACCCTGAGCCCACCTCAATTCAAAGAAAAACTCTGGACCCAAATGCACATTCTGACACACAATGAGGACCTCCTCCAGGCAGACATCCAAGTCAAAGGCCCTGAGTTAGAAGATTAAACCTGACATGCCTCTAGTACTTCATCTATACCCAAGCTTAGGTTTTCAGGAGCCTATCTCCAGGGGCCTGTTACCCAATACCAACTTATATTCCAACATGTGGTCCCTGAGCCACACTACAGAACCCCTCCTGTCCCCAGAAGGATAAGTTGCTTCTGGTAGCTCTGTCCAAGACTCAGTGTAGGAGAATCCTCAATGGGCCCCTGACCACTCCAACATTCTAACGTCTCCCTGGATACAAACCAGCACTGTGATCCAACAGCATGAAATTCATTGTCATCACAGGCCTCCTGGAACTTCGCCCCAGAAGCACCAGATCGATCTTACTATGTTCGTCAGCTGCAATGGTCAATGGAGTTGTGCTTTCCTGGCATCCAAGCGGGATGGCTCTGCTACCCAAACTTCCCATATGGGGGACCCTGGAGCAAACAAACCAGACTCCCCCTGTCCAGTAGAAGGAAACTTTGCTGTTTGGAGCATCTCTCATGTCCCAGCATGGAAAATCCTACATGGCCTCAGGACGCCACACCGCCATTTGTTTGTCATCATACACACAAACTCCAGTGTGAGCAAGCATCTGACATCCGCCCTTAGTCAGATGCTAAATATCTCGAATCAGCCGCTGCACACTGAAACTGCCTACTGCGTGGCACTGAATTTAACCATAGCTTGTGTTTACAACTCCATCCTCACCCTCCTGGTCCTAAAACCCTTTTGATAGGTAATTCTGGAGCCACAACACAGCATTCTGCCTACCCCACAGAAAGAAGGCCTGCCTGGTGATTCTGCCTAGAAACCCCACATGAGGATACACCTGCATGTCACTCCATGGCACACTAACATCATATGCTGCCATGGTCACTCAGGCTCTGTCTGACACAGCCTGAACCACGACCTCCAGAGAGCCATGCAGACAGAGGGCCCCGTATTCTGCAGGTGGTCAATGCTGTGGCCTGAAGCTCTCATCTCTACTCAACCTGGGTATTCTGGCTTCTATCTGCAGACCATAGCTCAATCCCTGCCTATATGGGAACCTGAAGCACAAGAGTATTCCTCCTTTCCAGTGGCAGGAAATCTGGCTGTTGAGATGGGTGGCCAACCCTCAGTGTGGGAACTAGCTGCATGGCCCATGAGAACACGGTCACTCATGGGAGCCGCCTTGGGCACCAAAAGGCATTTTGACTCTCAGGTGAGCCTGCTTTCAAACAAACACCCTCGGTATCTGGACCAGGATCCCGCAGAACGGGCCCTCCAGGTTCCTAGGTCCAAATCCTCACTCCCATTCGTATTTTCCAGGCACCCAGACCCAGGATCTGTATCTGTAATCCCTCTTGTGTGGGCCCCTGAGACGGAAAACAACAGTCTTCCCTTGCCCCAGAGACCAAACTCTTGGGTGCTGGGTAGAATCTCCAGAGATGAAGAATCTCCCATGGCCCCATGAAGACACGCCTATACTTTGCGACCACCTGGACACACAATCCAGACAGAAAAGCCTGTGTTACCGCCTCTATGACACCTTAATTTCAGTACACTATGAGCTGCACTCAGGGCCTGCATATCGGGTCTGTAACCACCTCAGCCCTCACCCAAACCTTGTTTGCATTTACAGATTTCTGTCCTCAAAGCCCTGGCCCACATGCTTTCCAGGATCGGGCCTCTGGTGCAAGACTGGACGATTGTGACTACCCTCCTGAAGGAATGTCTACCCTTTACTGTTGCCCAATCTATGAAGATTTGGAGCAAAGTAGAAAGCCCCTGAGCACACCTTAATTTGGAAGAACGCTCTGGACCCAAATGCACATTCTGACACACAATGATATCCTGCCTCCTGGCAGACATACAAGTAAAAGGCCCTGAGTCAAAAGATTGAACCTGACATGCCCCTAGGACTTCGTCGATACCCAAGCTTAGATTTTCAATCATCTGTTCCCAGAGGTCTCTTCTCAAATATCAACTTATATTCCAAAATGTGGTTCCTGAGCCACAAAACAGAACCCCTCCTGTCCCTAGTAGGATACCTTACTCTTGGTAGCTATGTCCAAGACTCAGTGTAGGAGAATCTTACATGGCCTCTGACCACCCCAATGTTCTAACGTCTCCCTGGATACAAACCAGCATTGTGATCCAACAGCATGAAACTCCATGTCAACTCAGTCTGCTTGGAAATTCGCCCCAGAGCCACCAGATCGAAACTGCTATGTTCCTCAGCTCCAATGATCAATGGAGTTCTCCTTTTTAGGCATCCATGCGGGAGAACTGTGCTACAAAACTTTCCACATGGGGAACCCTGAAGCAAAAAAAAAAAAAAAAAAAAAAAAAAACAGAATACCTGGAGGAGGAGTCAATATGGCAGAGAAGTAGCAGACTGAGACTACTTCAGCTACCAAGAGATCAGCTACATAGCTTATCTAAAGACTGCAAACACCTACAAATCCAATGGCAGATCGAAGAGAAGAAGAACAGCAATTCTAGAAACAGAAAATCAACCACTTCCTGAAAGGTAAGACTGGAGGAGAAGTGAATCCAAAGCAACAGAAGATGGACCCCGGGGCGAGAGGCTGGCTCCCAGCAAGTAGCAGAGCAACGGAGCACAAAATCAGGACTTTTAAAAGTCTGCTCCGCTGAGGGACATCGCTCCAGAGGCTAATCCAGGGTGAAGCCGACGTGGGCTCAGTGTGGCCTTAGGTCCCCCAGGGTCACAGAAGGATCAGGGAGTGTCTGAGTGTCACAGAGCTTATAGGTATTAGAACAGGGAAGCCGGCTACAGAGACAGAGCCGAGGGGTGAGCTTCCAGCTCAGGGTTACCTTGAACCGATCGCAGTCTCGGTGAGCTTGGAGCGTGGCCAGAGGGCAGGGAGACGGGAGTAATTGGGCACGGTTCTCTGAGGGCACACTGAGGAGTGGGGCCCTGGGAACTCAGCTCCTCCGGGCCGGAGACCGGGAGGGCGCCATTTTCATTCCCGTCCTCCAGAACTCTACAGAAAGTGCTCATGGAACAAAGGCTCCCAAAAGCGAAACCGAGTGGATGACCCAACCCGACCCCTGGTAAGGGCGGTGCAATTCTGCCTAGAGCAAAGACGCTTGAGAATCACTACAGCAGGCTCCTCCCCCAAACGATCAACAAGAAATCCAGCCAGGATCAAGTACACCTACCAAGGAGTGCAGTTTCAATACCAAGCAGAGCAGTGGAATTCCAGAGGAGGAGAAAGCAAAGCACGTAATGGCTTTCTCCCCATGATTCTTTAGTCTTGCAGTTAATTTAAATTATTTTTATTTTTCAATTTTTTTCTCTTCTTCTGCTAAATATTAACTTTTATGCCTCTCTTTTTTAACGCTTTTTCACTAATTTATCTAATATATATATATTTTCTTTTTTATACTTTTATTTGTTTTCTTTTTTGTTGTTTCTTTTCTTTGATTTTTTAATTTTATTTCTTTCTGAACCTCTTTTTATCCCCTTTCTCCCACCTCAAGATTTGGGATCTCTTCTGATTTGCTTAAAGCATATTTTCCTGGGGTTGTAGCCACCCTTTTAGTATTTTACTTGCACCTTCAAATTCTCTTATCTGGACAAAATGACAAGGCGGAAAAACTCACCACAAAGGAAAAAAAAAAAA